>NC_051073.1:3357421-3527421 GCF_004664715.2 Peromyscus leucopus | reverse complement strand
TGTAAGTCAGGGGCAGCTGAGCCTGGCTTGTCTTCTGAAGAGAAAAACAAGGCCATGGCAAACCAGAGGAAGTTTGTGCAAGGTGCTGCTGGGTCTTCCAAGAGTGGGGCTTCTCTGGGAGGCACCAAGGACCATGGCTTGGAAGCATCCGAGAGAGCACAGGTCTTCCCCCTCTAGTGCACGGAGGTGTAAGAATTCCCGGAGACATCCCCAGGCCTGTTCCTCTAAGGTGCTGTCTGGGTTCGCTGTACCGGCGGGCTTTTCTGTGTGTACAGAATGGCTTCTTCTCTGTCCAGTTTCCAGTGGTGTGTCCAGCAGGGGGCTATTGCCATGGGTGGACAGACGAGCCTCCTGTGCTCAGGGTACACAGGGCAGTCTAGTATCGGTTTCTGGGTAACAGAAGTGTCACAGAAGCAGGCTGCTCTACAGATGTTGAGTTGACGAAGCCCCGGTTGACTAAGGACGGTGAAAGCCGTGACACCCAAACACATGGTGTCTGAAAACCTTTGTGCAGCAAGGAGCGGCTTCACTGTGCTCCCGAATTCTCCTTTCCTTGTGGCAACACTCGGTGAATACCACACTCTCCCTTGGGTTTCTTCAAGGAAGAAAGCCCCAGGCAAGCTTTAAGAGACAAGCTCCAGCTTTCTGGGGGTGGGGTGGGGTGCAGGTGTGTAGAGGGCTCCCCTCAAAGGCACACCCAACAATTCCAAGAAGAAATTTCACCGAAGATGGATCACAGCAGGTACAGTCTTGTCCTTTGAAGGGCTTTCAGAGTTTGCAAACTGCCCCCCTGCATGGAGAAACAACTATTTCTTGGTCCCAGGGCCCCCATATGTGCGCATGTAAAGGTTCATAGGTGAAGCTTCCTATTCCATGCACCTATCTTACTTAAGGAAGTTTCTAGAAACACAGCAACAGCAACATCTGAAGCTGCCAGCAGAAGTGCCGGCATCCACCTTGCTGTTGCCCGTGGCCGAGTCCCAACCTCAGCTCCTTCATCACCCTCCTCTCTTGAGCTGCTCTGTGTCATTCCTTGGCACTAGCTCTGACGCTGTGTTGGTCTTTGTCTCCATCTCTAACCGACAGCGTACCACTGCAGATGTCTGAAGGGGTTTTATTGTCCACTGCTGCCCCGAGTTGCCCTCAGCTCAAAAAACTTCATGACTTCCCTCACACCAAAAGTAAATCCCCACCTTGACCAGAATTCAGACTTCCGTACTGTATCTGCTCCACTCACCCTCTGCTGTCAGAATGTCTTCCTGGCCTCTTACCAAGGGCTCCGGTGGTTTGGAGTGGGGCCAGGCACTGGGCGGAGCCCCAAGTCTTCAATACCACTGTGCTCAAACAGGGGGCTACCGTTTCCATTTCTCGGACAGAATGCCCGACAAAAACAGCTTGCAGGGGGCAGGATTTACTCTGGCTTACAGTTCAGAGAATACAGTCCTTCATGTTGAAGGAATGAATCGTGGCCGGGGAAGTGGCTGGGTCTGTTAGTGGTGTGGATGGTTCCCACCTCAAGGCACTCGGCTGGGACCGAAGCCAGCTCGTAGCCTTCAAGCCCCACCCTTGTCCTCTCCTACTATGTATAAGCTTCCACAAATACCCAAGAGAGTGCCACCAGCTGGGGACAAAGTGTTCAAGACGTGACACTGCCCCCCTGCACCCTGCCCCCGCTCACTGGTCTCTGGGCTTACTGAAAGTTAATGCACCTCTTGTCTACAGTCAGAACGTAATAGCAGAACTAACTGAGAAGTAGCCCCCCAACCCCCCGCCCCCGCCCCCTGCACCTCAGGCGGTGGCTGTGTTCTCTTGACCTCTTCTGTTCTTTCCCTTCATATGGGTCTGGATCTTCTTGTCATCAGAGATAGCCCCTCCCTTCCCATCTCAGTTCTGCTGGCCCTTGGCTGTCCGCCATGCTTCCTCAGCCTGGGAGATGCACATGTGAGGATCTGTTTGCCTAGCCTGCCCCTCCTCATCCTAGTCAACCTGTTTGCACCTGGAAAAAGGGATGGATGAGGATCCATCTGGAGTTAGGAGACATTTCCTGGAGAAGGTCTTTGACATCTTATGCCTTGCAAGTCCCACATCCAGACTGAGAAGAGGGAAGGGCCATTGCCATCCTTGCTTTGTAGTCTAGAAGATACTGATGGTAGGAAGAGTCTGAAAATGGTCCCCAAGATTTGTGTGGCTTGGTGGACACACACATTCTTTGGCTACTCAGATACTAGACAACTCTGTGAAGGGATGTTGCAGATGTCAGTGAGGGTATTAGCTGACTTTAAGGAAAGATGATGACCCTGAGTGGGGTGAAGCCACTCATGTAAGTACTTTAAACAGCCTGATGTCCTCAGGGACAGCTGACCTTGGGTGGGTTCAGAGCTTGTAAGGGCCCGTGGAGTGGCACACACAGCGAGACAAAGAGGCACCTAAGGAGTGGAACACAGTTCCTGGATGGTAGACAAGAGAATGTCTACCTCAGGTGTACATCCTAAAGGAACTGAGTTGCCAAGGACAACACATCTTTAAGAGGACTTAAAACGAATGCAGCCCTCAGGCTCCTGGGTAACAACTTTGTAAAGGCCCTTGTGAGTTTGGACGTCTGGTCTTCAGGGATGGGCAGTACTGGAGGGTGCTTGGTCTGTCACACAGCAAGAGCTGACTCTTGTGAGCCCTCACCTGCCAAGACCAACCCCCCAGCCCGTGGAAGAGTACCATCTGCCTCATCTAATCACATAATCAATAATCAATAGATGCTCAAAGGCTTGTCTCATGGATGTGTTCTAGATCTGGACAAACCGGCCATCATCACTAACTATCACATAGTTTTATGTATGGGCTATGGCATCATACCAGCTACTTTTAGGGAGTGGATCATGAGATGTCTGGATTGAGATGGGGGACAGGTGAGCTCTAATAGCATGAGATTCTTTAAGGTGCCTCAGGGAGCAAGGGGGCCCACCTCTGCAAACAAGGGCAGTGCCTGAGGTATGACATATACACACATGGACCTACACACACATATTCACCTGCACACACATGCCCCTGCACACACATGCCCCTGCACACACATGCTCCTGCACACACACATGCTCCTGCACACACATGCTCCTGCACACACATGCTCCTGCACACACATGCTCCTGCACACATATGCACTGTATCTTCAGAACATTGTATTGTTCAGAGTTGCTATATCTAGTACAGCGACTAGTGTAATGTAGGTGTTCAATAAATACTTGTTGAATGAAGATATTTTCCCCAATGCATCCACAAGGCTGTCATACATTTACCCAATTGTATTATCTTCCTGATCTGGGCCAGGCCACATCGGCGATGCCAGACATACAAAGTGAAGAGCACAGACAAACCTGCTCCAGAAGACCTCACCAACACGACACCAGCATCTAGTTTACTGGTAGAATGTGAGGAGCACAGTGTGTGTGTGGGGGTTAACCCAGAAAGAGGCACAGCCCAGGCTGGATGGCACAGGAGCACTGGCTTAAGGAACGTGGAGATGGAGGCCCTCCCCGAGAAGGTGGCAACTTCAAAAAATGGAAGAAAAAAGAAAGCTGGACAAAGGATCTCCTGGTTGTTCCTATGGTCAGCCATGAGCCTTTGACATCTGCAGCTTGAAGAGCAGCTGGAGGCCAGCAAGAAGGCTGTGGAATGGTACCAGAGAGTCTACAGTCCACCCATGGTTCCTGACTCAGAAAAGAGTTAGTGACTGTTGTTTGGTAAGAAAAGAAAACAGTGAAGTAGTCTATAAAATGAACCAGTTCCAGCTCGGACACATGAAGAACCCGATATGCTTACTACGCATGCATTTCCCTTCCATCCTTTCTCCTCTTTCCTTCTCTCCTCCCCACTCTCCTCCTCCCTCCTATTCTCCCTATTGCCCACTCTGCTTTCCTGTCCCCCTCCTTCCTCATTCGTCCCCCTCTTCCTTCTTCCACACCTGCCTTCCTTTTTTGCTTTAGTTTATCTGAATTTCTGCATTCATCCACAGTGGGCACAGCTGATGTGTTGTGACTTTAACTGTCAACATAACACAGACTAGAGTCACCCAAGAAGGGATGCTCAGTGGAGACATTGCCTGCCTGGATCAGGTCGGCCTGTGGCTGTTGTCTTGGTTATTGACTGGTTCCAGATGGCTCAGCCCACAGTGGGTGGCACCATCCCCTGAGCAGGTGGCCCTGAACTGGATCAGAAAGCTAGATAAGAATGAGCCTGTGTACCAGCAAGCAGCACCTCCATTGGTCGCCACTGTACATCCTTGGCTGAGTGAGATCCTGGGCCGGAGATAATGAAACGCGTGATATCACACAGGCCTTCCTTTTAGTTCTTGCCCTGAATTTCCTCAGTGGTGGAGTGTGACCCGGAAGGATAAGCCACATTTACCTGTCCCTCCCCTAGGCTGCCTTTGGTGATGGCGTTTGTCACAGCCACATAATAACACTGTACAGCGCACAAATGAGAAAGGCCTAGGTAAAGAGCCATGGACAAGACTCTGCCTTCGCTGGCCAAGCTTCACAAGTATAGACATCTCCAGCCTTGTGGGAAGAAACTTCCTTGCAGCACAGGACGGCTAGAACATTGAATAAGTCAACACTGGAAGCTGCTTGCAGTGTAAGCTGAGAGGAAGTGGGTTCATTTCCAAAAGTGAGACCACACATACATTCACTTCATTCTGTGGGTAGACGCTTCCGGGGTGGGTCCAAGAACCCCTTGGATATGGATACAAGCGTGGGGGCTCCCTACCCCACAGGCACATCTGCACTCAGGGTGAGTCTCTCTCATGAGCATCACCGTGTTGGCCTTAGAGCTGCTGTGGGATGGTGGGCAGAGTGCTCTGATTTATGTAACTTCTTTGGATCATCTCCCCATCTGAGGAGTAAGCTGAATGTCAACCAGGATGTCAAATTCAGTTGTTAAGAAGCTCCCCAGATCTGAGATCTTGCATGTGTCATGCAAGATGTGGCTACAGAACTATCCTGAAGCTTCCTAGTTCCCCCTTAAAATCCCATCAGGGTCTCTATCAGTAACATACCTGCTTCCTGAGGTAACCTATAGCCTTGGTACAGAAAAAAATACTGTAAGATGCCAAAATCACTGCAATATTTCATAGAGACAGAGGGTGTGAAAAAGAACATGGATATGGTGATATTTTATTTGTACTGAAATGTGATTTTATTTGTATGTTAATAAAGTTGCCTGGGGGTCAGAGCTAATAGCAAGCTATAGCAGAAGTCTGGCAGTGGTAGCACACGCCCTTAATCCCGATCACATGACAGGCAGATCTCTGTGTGTTCAAGGATACCAACAACATGGAGACACACGCTTTAAATCTCAATACCAACCATAGAAGACCTGGAAGTCTGTATAGACAGGCAGTGATGAGGAGGTCATGTGGTTGGGTTTACAACCAATGAGAAGGCAGAACAGAAAGTATAAAAAAGACAGACACACAGCAAGTAGGTCTCTTGCAGAGGGAAGGACAGGAGAGGCAGTGAAGGGTACAGTTTTTATGCTTAGCTATTACTCTGACCTCTTGGGCTTTCATCTCTGCATTGGCTCTGTGTTTCTTATTTAACAAGACAGTTACATCTACACACGGAAGTGTCTTTTTTCTTCTTCTACCCCTATTTTGTAGCTGGAAAGTGTGATACACAAAGACTTAACTAGTAGAGCCCTGGTCTGTCAAAACTCTTCCTATGCATTGGCACAACACTGTGAACTCCAGTGCTCAGGCCTCTTGAGGGGAATATGATTACAACCAACAGGACAAGGTCTTAGACTTTGAAGATTTGTGCATCCACGTCTGTCGTGTGCAGAGGTCTGGGCTCATAGATGCATACAGATATAGAGGCCAAAGGTCAGCCTCAGGTGACGCTCACTGGGATCTGAGACTCACCACTTAGATTAGACCAACTGACCGGCGAGTCCCTGGGATCTGCCCATGTTCCTTTCCCCAGTGCTGGGATTACAAGCATGCATCATCACCCCTGGCCTTTATGTGCATACAGGGATCTTTTAGGTCCTCAAGCTCTGTGTGGTAAGCATTATACCAACTAACCTATCTAAAGCAAACTCAAAGCACAATGTGAACACAGCAACACCAGAAACCAGTGACCTGACTCTGTTCCAGTTTCTACACGCCTCAGAGAAGAAAACATCATCCACTTTGTTCCACTTGACACACCAGGTTATTCCCATTCCTCTATTATTTATACACTGCTCCTGAGGGACACATGGTACATGTTTACCCTGGTGTAAGCTGCCCGGGGAAGACTCACGCTCTTGCCCATGCCTTTTCCCGAGACTTCCATTTACAGTACCTGAGCTCTTGGACTTCATGTAAATCTTTGCTGACTTTACAGAAACGGCTACAATTTGACTACATGGGAAATGCCATCTGTTTTCATCTTCCAAAGGAAACAAGTTTGACTAGTCTCTGGTAGCTCTGTGGGAGTCCTAACACCTTAGGCCAAAGAAGCTTAGAGACACAGGTATGGCTCTGTCTGCTTCCCGTCTCAGATCCAGTGATCAGAATACCGGGTTTATCCTGCCGATTTCTCCGAGATGACAGTGAATGGGCTGCCTTTCCTTGCTTTTCAGCTTCTGACCTCAGTCCCTGTGATGGTGTGAAGGAGAAATGTCTGCCGCTGGCTTGGGTGTTTGAACACATGGTTCCCAGTAGGTGGCGCTGTTTGGGGAGGTTATAGAACCCTTGGAGGCGGAGCCTTGCTGGAGGAGTGATTCCCTGGGGCTCTGAGGGTTTATAGCCTTTCGTCACTTCCAGTTCCTTGGAGATGTGATTTCTCAGCCTCCTTGTCTGGCTGCCTGCTGCCCTGCCTCCTCCACCGCTATGAACTCTCCCCCTGGAACCTGGAGCCAAAATGCACTCTTTGTCCCATAAGCTGCTTCTGGTCATGGTGTTTTATCCCAGCCACAAAGAGAAACTAATACACCCGTCCTGCCTGTCTATACCCCAGACCTATCTCCTTCTTCTCCTTGGTGCCTCCAACCCCACACTGCTACAGGTTCCTTGGCAGGTTTTTAGACCTTCTCCTTCCAGTGTGTCTTCTTTCTGTAACAACTCTTTATTTCTCCTGCGGTTACTCACACAATTGATCCATTCTGTGACAGTTGGGCGGCTACAGGGGGCAGCATGCTTGAACATGTTTGTGTTGAATGCTCGGTTGTCGATGGGTCACCAGTGTCTAAGGCTGGGCACGCAGGACAGAAGCCGGGAAGAGTCCCGGGGCTTGCCTTTCCGCATGGCCTTCTTCAACCAACAGCTAAACCAGAAACTACTAGGGAAGAAGCGCTTTGCATGTGGGTGCCTGACAAGAAACGAGGATTGAACCTGGATGAAGCTTTCACGTTGTCAGGGGTGGAGCACTATCAATTGTCACTATGACCCGAAGGTGACCTGGGGGTTTCCCCCTAAGTGCTAAGAGACTCCTGTTTGTAATAAAAAGACAGTCTTCTGCATATGGATAAAGAACCAAAAGAGGGATCTTGTGTGAGTTAACACGTGCCAGGATTAAGAAGACCTCATTAGCCTGGTGACAATATGTACTGGAAATGCGTGGTGGTTCCGACTCTCCTACTCCAGGCCCGTTTTGGGTGTCATCGGACCCTGAGGTCATCTTTCTCACTGCAGTGAAATCCAGGGCCACACACTCGCTCCGTGGGAGGACCATGGACATGAGTTTGGTACCATCCAGGTGACTGTGGTCGAACGGTTTCAGTAAGCCGTACTGTCTGTCTGATTCTGGAATCCCACCGAACAGCCGTTAGCAACCAGCGCCTGACGTGGCCTGATAGCTGAGTCTCTCAAAAGATTTAGCATTGCTGATTTAACATAAATTCCACTTTTTCACACAGCAGACCAGTGCTTGAGATGCTCATCTTGGTGGTGCAGGTGAAGCAATGCCATTTCCACAGAAACAAGGAGTGTGAAGTGGAGGTGTCTTAGCTCACTGGGAGTGGGATGTGGTGGTGGGGTCTGGGTAGTCAGAGAGACAAGTGACGGGCTGTTAAGCTCAAAATCCATTGTATACATGGGAGAAATTGTTGAAAGATAAATAAAAATATTTTTAAAATCATTTTGGGTTTTGTAAAAATAATCTTCACTTATTTTTAAGTTTTAAATTAATTTACATTCAGTGGTTCTGCTGAAGTGGGTCATGCCGCTAAGTTCAGCCTCAGCTGGAGCTGTGTTCCCCTGGAAGCCCATTTTAGATCCTCACCGCGGGTTTCAGGTTTCTCTGCGGCTACCCTTCCCACTGGTTCAGAGCCAGGCTCTGCTCCCTGGAACATCTCGATGGACACAAATGAGTTTTGTTTTATAGGCAAAGAAAACGTTTGTCATTTGACCTGTATTGCTATGAATCCATGTGAGATGAAACCATATTTGTGTGTGTGTGTGGGGGGGATGGTAGGGCCAGACAGAGAGCTCAGTCAGGAAAGTGCTTGCCTTGTAGCCATGAAGACACGAATCTGATCTCCAGAGCATATGTAAAAATCACCTGGGCATAGAGGCCTGTGCTGGTAGTACCAGTCCTGGGGAGGTAGAAGCAGTCAGATCCCCAGGAGCTGCTGGCCAGACTAGAACACTGGTTGAGTTCCATGCCAGTGAGGGATCCTGCTGGGGGATGGTCTGTGTGTCAAATTGCTCTGATTGGTTAATAAATAAAACACTGATGGGCCAGTGGCTAGGCAGGAAGGATAGGTGGGACTAACAGAGAGGAGAAAAGAAAGAACAGGAAGGCAGAAGGAGTCACTGCCAGCCGCTACCAGGAGAAGCAGCATGTGAAGATGCTGGTAAGCCACGAGCCATGTGGCAGGGTATAGATTTATGGAAATGGATTAATTTAAGATATAAGAAGAGTTAGCAAGAAGCCTGCCACGGCCATACAGTTTGTAAGCAATATAAGTCTCTGTGTTTACTTGGTTGGGTCTGAGCGGCTGTGGGACTGGCGGGTGACAGATTTGTCCTGACTGTGGGCAAGTCAGGAAGCCTGCAAAGATTAATAAGTTGTACAGCAGGACCTGATCAGATGGCTCAGCAGGGGAAGGCAGCTGCTACCAAGTCTGGTGACCAAAGTTTTATCACTGAGACCCACATGGTGAAAGGTGAGAATCTGAAAGAAGTTGTCCTCTGACCTCCACATGGCACATGCAGGCAAACACACACGCACACACCACACCATGCACACACACACATACACACACACACACACACACACACACACACACACACACACAAGAATCATGGCAGCTGAGGAACTGCTCTTGGCATTGTCCTCTGACCTCTTTGTGCATGTACACAAATATGCACATGGATACCATGAAAACACACAAAATTATACAGTTCTGATGTATTGGATATTTGTTGTGTTAATGAAGCAATATTGTTTTTGCAGCCCAGAAAGAAGTCTAGTGTAGCCACAGCTCTAGATGATAAAGTGAAATGTTCCCATTGTCATCAGGATTAGTTACTGTCTCATTTGTAACCAGCTGAGGAAGGACCTGTCCCTAGGCAGGCTCCAGAGTGCTGCCAGCCAGTGACTGTGGCTCTGAGTCCATGGTGCAGCAACCCCTGAGCCTCCTTCCAAGCAGGCTGTGTCCCTGGAGCCAGCACTCTGCACCTGGACCCTGGCCATGCGTGGTTCCTCTCGCTCACGGGGCACAGTGTGGGAGCTTTCCTTGGATGGGGTCCATCATCAGCTGGCTCCCTGAGCTCATGAGTGATCGTCTGCTTCCAGCACTGCTGATGGCGTGGGACCTGGTCTATTTTTCTGTTGCTAGTTGGCTGCTCTGAGCATGCTTAGATGTCTTTCCTTTCCCATATATCTCTGACCTGTCTCCTCCACCCAAAACCTCTTCTCAAGCCTGCCTCACTCATAGCTGCCAGATAAAAACCTTTTGTGAATTATCCAGGTTGCTCCCAATCAAAGCAGCCACTTTTCAGAAATCTGAGCACTCACATACCATAGAAACACGTGACCCTAGCTGCTCTCCATGAGTGGTAGACAATGGCCCTTCTTTCAACCTGAGGTCTCTCTCTCTCTCTCTCTCTCTCTCTCTCTCTCTCTCTCTCTCTCTCTCTCTCTCTCTCTCTCACACACACACACACACACAAGTGCTGGGGATGAGTACCAAGCTCTTGTACATGCTGGGCAAGTTATCCAGCACATGATCGTGCTCTGACATACCCCTAGAGATTTGATTCACTAATTCCTGGAGCTGGGGTGTTGCTACTGAAGACTGAGTTCTGGAAACATGAAGATAGTCAGGAGATGCTTGAAGTTAAAATAAATGTTGTGTGAGCACAATTTCCCATTACCTCCCTGAAGGGGTGTCTGTCCAGATAAGGTCTCTGTTCATTTTCCTTACTGTGGTACACCATTCTTACTTGCTGATATTGTCTTTTACAAAAGAAAAGAGAGCCTTCTGGGTGGATTAACTATAATTCTCAGAGGTTCATTATCAACACAATGAGAACAGAGGAGGCCTGCTTCACCATAATCTGTGTGACTTGGAGGGATCGGACAGATTTAATCAGCTGGACTGAAACCCTTCCCTCCTCTCCCCTCCCCGGCCGTGAGCTCAGCTGAGACCTCCCACAGCTGTGGAAGGCAGGTCTGTGTTCCATCCTTCGAGTGGCTCTGCTTGACTCTTCACTGAGCGATGTGTGGAGCCCTCAATGCGGAAGAAGGCTGAGAGGGCAGCCTGTCTCAGACGTCCTCCTTCCAGAAGATTGTAGAAAGGCTTGGTGGGTAGCTCAAGCTTCAGTGTGCACCAGGATCCCCAGGGCTGTGTGCAGACGCTGTGCAGACAGCCCAGTGCCGGGGCTTCAGATCACTGTGTTGGGGTCCGCTGGGGATTTGCATTGGAAGCCAGCTCTCCAGTGACTCTCCGGTGGGGTTGGGGCACACTTTGCTGGAGTGAGGTGACTTCTTTCATGTGGGTACTTCCTTCCGCCCACAGAGACATGTCTGTGGTGACTCAAGGAGGCGCGGCAGCACGGGCTTAGGTTAGAACTCCCCACAAGTGCTGGTAAGAACAGGGGCCTCCTAGACCAGAGTCTTCACAGGAAAGGGTCCTACACCTGGCTGTGTGGAACTGAACAGCCCCTTCACTGCCCTCCTCATCCTGTTTTCTCTGTCTGACACTTCACTGTGCTGGACCTGGCCACTCCGGGAGAGATGACAAGTTTGGAGACACTGGACATATGTGTCTTTGATGACTCTTCAGTGAGCCATGCTTAGAGCCGTCAATGTGCTGCTTTGGCTCTTCAGGGACCCCGACTCTCATTCATGGGTGAGAACTTCAAGAAAGAGCATCAGGTGCTGCAGCGGAGGCTCAGGGGCTAAGAGCATGCACTGCTTGCCTGGAAGTCTTGAGTTCAGTTCCCAGAACCCACAACAGGCAGCCATAACTGCTTGTCACTCAGGCTCCGGGGAATCTGATGCCCTCTTCTGACCTCCACAGGCACCTACATTCACATGCACACATACGCCCCAAGCACATGCACACAAGCCTTTTTTTTTTTTTTAAAGGAAGGTGAGCTGAAGGGTGTGCCCTTCCTTGTTAGCATTGGCATTGCGTTCCTTGAGAGTAGGATGATGTGCTAGGGTTTCTCTTGCTGTGAAGATACACCAGGACCACGGCAACTCTTATAAAGGAAAACATTTAATTGGGGTGGCTCGCTTAGAGTTTCAGACGTTCAGTCCATTATCGTCATGACAAGGAGCATGGCAATGTGCAGGCAGACGTGGTGCTGGAGTTGAGAGGCCTACATCTTGACCAGAAGGCAGCAGGAAGTAGACTGTCACACTGGGCGGTATCTTGATCATAGGAAACCTTAAAGCCCGCCCCCACAGTGACACACTTCCTCCAACAAGCCACACCTCCTAATAGTGCCACTCCCCCTGAGACTGTGGGGGTCAATCACATTCAGACGACCACAGATGACATCCTGTCGGTGACATGCTATAGTTGGAGTGTGCCCTCCAGAGCTGGTCTTCAGTGCCGCAGTGCTGGGAGGCAGGGCCTGCTAGGAGGGATCTGCTGAGGAGGCCTTCGTCCTCAGAGGTGGATCCCATGATGGCAAGAACAGTGAGCTGTTCGGAGTAGGTTGTCCCTCCCTCCTTGTGCCCTTCCGAGTCTGCTCCCACGGTGGGTGAGGCAGGACGAAAGTCCTCTTAGGTGCTTCTGCTGTGCCTCTGGTCAGGGTCAAAACCCTGTCACAGCGACAGACCCTGACTGAGACACATGGATGCACGCCACACCCTGGTGCACACCCCCACTGCCACCCCACTCACACGCACACACGTAAATAAAGCATCTACTACGAGATGTTGTTTCCTTTGGAGTGGTAAGGTATGTAGAGTGGCCAGTTAAGTCCTCCACGGAAGGCCTGTTGTGGTGGCATTTGCTATTTCAGGCTGGGTCCTGCATGGGTGGACTATGGCTTCCCCCCTCATGTTGTAATATGTGGAGGCATGTGTGTTTGTATGACTGTTCTGGTGTGGTGTGTGTGTGTGTGTGTGTGTGTGTGTGTTGTGTGTGTGTGTTTGTGTGTGTGTGTTCATATGGGTGTATGTGTATATGTTTGTATGAGTTGTTTGTGTGTTTGTATGTGTTATGTGTATATGTTCGTATGAGTTGTTCGTGTGTGTGTGTGTGTTTGTGTGTGTATTTGTAGGTGTGTGTGGTGTGTATTTGTGTGTGTTTGTATGTGTATATGTGTTCGTATGAGCTGTTTGTGTGTGTGTGGTGTGTGTGTATTTATGTGTGTTTGTATGTGTGTGTATGTGTTCGTATGAGTTGTTTGTGTGTGTGTGTGTGTGTGTGTGTGTGTGTGTGTGTGTGTATGCCCAAGGTTGATATCTGGAGTCTTTCTTGATTGCTCTTTACGTTATTTACTGTTAGGGTCTAGTTCTCAGTTGAACCGAAGTTCACTAGTATGGCTAGTCTAACTAGCCAGCTTGCTCCAGACATCTTCTGTAAGTACAGGTAGGCTGCCGCATGTGCTGGCCTCACACCACTGAGCCATCTCCCACCCCTGTCTGTGTCTTTGACACCTGAGTTTTGGGAGCGGGAAAGATGTGAGCGAGAAGGAACCGTTGGCCACCCCCACCTCACTTTTTCCCTCAGTCTTCTCCATGTGTCATGGTTCTCCTCCCAATATCGTCCCTCCGCACGAGCTCTGCCCCTTGCTTCTAGTGGGAAGGTGGAGATCTCAGTCCCCCAGGGTACCTGCTGTCCCAGAGGCAGGCCGAGGCTCTGAAATATCACTCAGAAAGTGAGTGTTTTGTTTTCAGGAGACTACGGACTATTGTTAGGCAAGTTTAACCCAAGCTCACAGCGAGTGTCTAACCTATAGACAGTTATGTGATACCAAACAGAACAAAAATTGCTAGTCAACAGTGAGCACCCAGTGTTGGGAGACAGCATCTAATTCCGCAGCATGCTTAGACACGGCGTGGGTGTAATTGTCAGGATTAGGGAGCCACTCCTGAGCGAGAGCTGGAAAGTGGGCTCTGCTTCATGTCTACTCCGACAGTTCCGCAAGCACAAGTCAAGTCAGAGGAATTTGCATCTCTTTTGTTAAGCATCATCTACACCCACTCCAGGAGTCAAAAGATCCCAACTAATTTATTTTAAATAATACATTACCCAAGAATGGCTTAGGGCACCACCAAATTCTACACCCCCAACCTTTGTGTGGTTGGGATAGCTCATCTGCTCTGCCTCCCCTCCTTTTTTATTCCTGACTCGTATTAGGTGTATTTCTTTGGTGTCACACATTTATAATGGGTATATATGCTGAACTATCCAATGTGTGGTCTCCGGAAGGTTCTTTTCTATCGTGCAGAGTTGAACTATGATTTCTAGGTCTTCTTGCAGTTAGGTATGGCCTAAAAAGACAAGCAGGAGTGGTAGCCTTCTCTATCTGGTTTTCTAGCTGGCATTAACACCAGGACACATAATTCATGTTTTAAAGTAATGGCGTCCATCCATGTGGGTCCCCACACAGCATCAAAAATCCATTTGTAAGCATGAGAATCACCTTCTATTTTGTTCAACTGTTTACTTGGGGGATTTTCTGCTGTGGTGATCATCTGGTGAGAGCTGTCCCCTTTCTCTGTGAGAGGTCTAATGTGAGACAACGGTAAGAACCTCGACTCACAGTGTCAAATACTGTATGTACTCTACTGTTCACACACACACACCCATGATAACATTTGCCTCACAAGCTAGGCAGAGTGAGAAATCCACAACAATAATAGGATGAATAAAATAGAGCGACACTCTCTAGCAAAACGGGTGTGAACGCGTGCTATCCTAAAAGGCTCAAGACAATGCTAACATTCGTTCTGGGGTAGCTGAAACCCTCGGGAACCTTTGGCTAAGGGCGGTGACTGTGACACAGCACCCACAGCCTCACGGAGGCCTGGCCCAGTGCCACAGGTAACAAAGGCACAACAGTGTCCACTCTTTGTAAAACGCATCCTTCAGGCTGGGTGCTGCTCAGAACTGCACACGGTAGGCCAGTCCTCCTGACACCCCTGTGGAGATGCCTGTGTCATATTTTCATTGAATAGACTGGAAAACTAGAGTACAAAGATGGCTCAACTTGTATCACAGATTATTTAATTGTCCCCAATTATCCACCTTCTGGGACGTTTTGCTTTTTTCACTTTTTAAATCTTACTTTAGACTGAGTCTCAGCATGTAGCCCTGCATGGTCTGAAGTTCTTTAGATAGACCAGGCTGGCCTTAAACTCACAGAGATTGATGTGCCCCTCCTTCCCAAATGCTAGGATTAAGGATGTGAGTCGCTACCGTGATCAGCCTTCTACTTTTGAACCTGGAAGAAGATGAAGTCCATGACTTCATCATTGCTGAACGGCTTGTGTTATACCTCACTGGGGAGCAAAGCCATGTCTCCATTCCATCAGCCACTGGCAATGGTGTGGCTTAGCTGATGTTCTTCTCTCCCTCACCTGGGAATGGAGCATCCAGATGAGACTGATCCTTCTGCTTAGATCTCTGAATGAGGAAGACACAGAGGGTAGAGCTTCCGCTGGCCAGCAAAGGTATATGGCTCAAGGGAGTAATGAGCCTTTGTTTTACAGCCGGTGAATCTAGAGGAAAGGGACGGATGCACTTGCACCTCAACGTAAATACATTTATGAGACTCCAGGGTCGGGGCTCTTAACCACGGAACAAATTATCTGCCAAGCACGCTGCCATGCACACAGGAATCCCTGCTGCGTGACACAGAGAAAATAAAAACAAACAAGCAAACAAGCAACAACAAAGAAGTCCTCATGCTGCACAGGGAAGAAGTAGATGCCCAGAAGTTTAAAGAGAAATTGTCCGGAACTGGGGTCAACTAAACCTGCCAGTGTGTTTTTCCCTGGTGCATTACCGCTCTCAGGCTGTCTCCCACCGCATGTCCTGTGAGGATCTTTTAACCCACAGGTGGACCTACCAGTTCTTTTATCAAGATTTCTCCCTGAAACGGTATTTCTGTGGCTAACGGTTGGATGCTGGGATGGAGGGTGGAGGAGAGTTAGCCAAAATCTGTTCACTAAAAGTGTCATCAGTTCATAGTCCCAGATCAAGGGTGAATAGTGGAGCTATACAAATCACAAGGAGGAAAGGGTTAAGGATCTCAGCTCAGCATGGGTGCATCTGCCAAGGTGTGAATCCAACCACCATTGATTAAGATTCAGCATGAGCTTTCTGTGTTGCAATTAGCAGTTGATAGATGGATAGTCTTACTGAGTTCTGAAGAGTGTAGCAGTTTGAACGACTATTTGAGCATTGATCACTGAGCAAAGGCCTTCTTTGAGCTTTTGTTTAAGTAACCGTTAATAAGCAAATAATATAATTAGTCTGAGGTGTGGCCGCATGAAGGATACAGCTCAGGGCACGCTTAAGGACAGGTGGACTCTATTAAAGGCAGCTAATGTTGCCGTTAATTAATGCTACTGAGTGATGTCAAGTAGGTGCACAGTGTAGGGCAATGTAAGGAAGAACCTTGAATTCCATTAGCATGTCAACTGAGATCGCTATGATCCCTTCTGCAAAGGATCTTAACTATTTCTAGAAATAACTATGTGTCATTATTCAAGATATACTTTTTATCCCAAATGGCTGCGTGCTGCTTTGCCAGATTCCCAAATACTTCAACGACAGCGAATGGCAACTGCAACTGAAACGAAGCTTCTAATGTGTCGGGAGCACCAAAATACACTTTCGTCTTCACAAGCAATTCCACTTCCCTGATATGAGCAAATTCCATAGTTTCGTAAAACTCTAGGATGAATTAATTCTCTTTCGACACTTATGTGACAATTATTACAAATTAAGGAAATAATAGGTACGTACCATCTCATTAAGTTCTAAATCTAAATTAATTACATTTAAACATCTGACTTCATCAAGCTCAAAGTTCCGATACAAGCCATTGAAAATGTGATTTGGAAAGAATGATCACTTTAGAGAAAAACAAATAGCTGCCTTTCTCTGTGTTCCTCTCCTCCCTCTTACTCGGTTTTTCTCTGACTGGCTTTCCTTCAGAACTTGTATGTGACTTTTGTTCTGTTTGGTCAAGGATGAGCTTTTTTGTCTTTTGTTGTGTTTTGGGCAGAGTTTAAATACATACAGATTCCCATCAGTACTGAACTCTGGAAGGCAGACTCGTTGTCTGCTTGTGAACATCAAGTGTTGGTGCTAAGGTTTGATACAGGTTTATTCACCCATTTTGATTGTCAACGAGCCTCCCTGCCGTTCACTTTAAAGCTATCTTTCTATTTTAAAAAAGTCTGTAAAGGAGAGGTGGTCTGCAAGAGGAGGGGGAGGAATGTGGGAGAGAACAAAACCACTTGCACAGCTCAGAGGAAACCGTCGCCGGAAGTGCGGCAGACGCAGTAAAGACCTGGGCCACAGACATGAACGCACTGTTCGCTGATGTTACAGAAATGTGGAAGTGAGGCGTCAGTATAATTTTTGAAGAATTCAAAACAGATTTGCATACAGGGATGGATTTTATGAAGTTTTTCTCCTTAACTAATCTTACTTGCAATGGGTAAACAAATTAATCTGGAGTGCGCTGTTGGCTACATAAGGATATAATGGCACTTTGTCAAGTAATTAGCCACCCAGGAAGTAAGCAAGTCATAGTTTGGAAAATTAGTACTGAGTCTATGAGCTTTGACTCCACCATGACTAAAGGCTACTGGTCAAGAAATTGGTTGATTATAACATAGAATTCACTGGAACTAAAGATGGAGAAGTTTCCTGTGCTTGGTTTATACACAGCCATCTCTTCTAAAGTTTGGGAGAGGATCTGAATTTAAAACTCACAGACAGGCCACTTTCTTTATCTAACAGTCTCCATTATTGCATGCTTCTGATCTTCACTTCCCTTCAGTTGGTAATAGCAGATGGATCAAAGCCAGAGTACAGCTTGTTTAAGTCCCAAAATACTCTACACATCACTTCTATTTCAGATAACAAGCTGTATAAATTAAAACATGGCTAAACTTGTCAACACCCATCAGGATCTGAAATTCAAGCAATGTTATAATCTCTCATCCCTCTGTCTATGTTCAGAATGCACAGCTCTACCTTTGCTAGCTAGAGATGAGTGAGAAAGTCTAACAGCCGTCAACACATTGCTCTAGCCACATCCAAGTACTCTGCATGCATTATCTTTAGGAACAACAACACATCCATGGTGTTAGAAAGACCAGCTGTATACCCAAGTTCACTGTGTTTACCTTTATGAATAACAAGTCAGGGCCAGCTCAAGATCTCACACACAAAGGAGTCCCTGAGAGGAAAGCAGCAGGGGGTACCCTAGACGTGCTCCTGGCATTTCTTTTACTCCTTAAACCTTGGCGAAGTTCCACAATTTAAACTGTACCCACTGCACTCAGATGCCACTGTTCAAGGCTTTTTTTTTTTACTTGACATACGACTGCCTGCACTATTTTCTTCATCATCCATGATCAGAGGGGACCTAGGACCACTGATGGAGAAAGCAAAGCAGAGGCCAGCTTCCAGTAAGGTAAGACTGAGTGGATCCTTGTACTCACCTGGATCAATGTCCAAATGAGCTTGAATAGTAAACCTCTTCCCCTGCACGGGTTCTCCCTTGTCTATATAGATAGGAATGATCCTGTCCACGTTGCTGTGTCTGTAATCCTGGAAAACCAGCTGCTTTGCTCACATGCTGGCTTGAAGAGCTCACTACAGGCTTCTACCTCCCTAGCCCAAGAGCTCCCCACTTTGCTGAGGACCCAGCCAAGTCTGAATGAAGAGCAAACTGCTTCTCCACTCTCTTGGATCTAAGGACCCCAGGCAGGAGTTGGTTGTCTGGTCCCACACTGATCATGATGCCATCACAACACCTTCCTGACACTGTGTCTAACACAGAGTTACGGAAGAGTATGTGAGGAACAGGGACCAATGGAAGCTTTCTGTGAGCCCGAGACACTTGGCTCAACTGTTTCTTCAGGGCCTCTCTCTCTCTCTCTCTCTCTCTCTCTCTCTCTCTCTCTCTCTCTCTCTCTCTCTGTAGTGTTTCCCTTCCCTGAGGAGGGATCTTTTCTCCATTCTTAGGTCAGCTTTAGTCTTTTGTAGTTGCAGTGTTTTTTATTTTGAACGGTTACTTTGGTGCACCATCATGCATGGAACGGTTGATTTGCTGTCTCCTGTGTGCCACGTAATTCCATGGGTAATCTGACACCCGTTTTCAGCACAAGCAGGTAATTTTTTAGGACATGAGTGCCTTTCTAAAACCAAAAATCTCTAGAGCTTGCTGGCTCGATTGCCTGCCATCCTACTAGGGAGATGAACCCGCCCGCACCTTGCTCTGGCCTTGGTGCTGAACCGGGAGCTTGCTCAGAACTGCATTCGCGGACATGGGAAACTTCTGCTGTGTGGGAGGAGAGCCTGGTCTTAGTACCCTCTCACGGGTCACCCCTAGGGAGCTGGGCCCAGGTGATGCCCCAGGACCCTCCCCAATAGGGTACACGGCGGGCATTTCTTTGCCTGGAGCCAAGAAAGTTTTGTCCAACGGTTTTCCTGTCACTGGAGCTGCTCTGTCCCCTCCCATCCGGGTCGTCATGGAGACTCGGCTCCTTCCTTCTCCAGGCAAAATGGGCGAAGCTTAGTTAGCTCAGCCCTGATGGTAGGAAGCCCACTTTCTTCGGCATTCCCATTCTCTGTTTTTCAGCAAAAGAGAAAGGTAGCCAGGGCACAGTGCTTGCAGAAAAGTGGCACAGTGCTAGGTACCTGTGTGCTCCCCTGGACCCCGAGACTTTGGATAAAGCAGTCGGGGGCGCCTTAAAGATGCAATGGATTGCCAACTCCCAGACACTGGAGGGGTTCCCCTCTTTTTTTGTGTGTGTTTGGGGGGGGGGAGTAGAGGTGGAGAAGGGATTCTTTGGAAAATTGTGTTATTCCCTTTCCCACTAAGCTCACTGGCTTCTGTGATCGTTTCTATGAAGATTTGTTTCCCCCTTAAGAGTCTTTCCATATTGAGCCCTGTATATACCTGTGGATCCACCCAGGGCTTCATTAGGCTTGGGGAATACAAATGCCATTTCAGTTAAAAAACTAATCTAAGCTTAACATCTTGATGCAAATGAATACATACCCAGCTAAGTCAGTAAGATTCACCCAGCCCCCTAAATGCCATAAACACCTCGTTTGATCAGAGGTGCTCCCTCCTTTCAGTTAGTTTACTTGTGGAGACATCTTCTTAGTTGGTGTCTTCAATCAGTATGCTACATCCCGGGTTTATTGATGGAAACCATGTGGAGTCCTCCCCTGTCTCATGGCTTATTCCTCCCTTCTCCTCACTTTTCCTCCTTTGCATCCTCTCCTCTTTATGCCAAAACAGAGCAAGGCTACAGCCTTCCACCAAGACAATGGGCTTTTCCTAACTCTCCCTGCCTACACCCGCCAGCCGCGCCTGCCTGCCGATCATCACTGTGTTTGGTCTTCACCAGAGGTGCTGAAATGAGGTCCATAGTAACTGACCCATTCTCTCGCGCCCAGGGCAGGCAGACCCCTCCTCCCGCCGCCCCCAGGCGAGTTTTTAAGCTGCTAATGAAAACCCATGAGACACATTTCCTTTAGGTTATGTAACTAGCTTTTCCTGCCTCTGGTGGACTTCAGCATCATGTCTCCTCAGAGTGGGGAATGCACGCAGCCACAGTGGGGCTGGGGACCTGGGAGCCAGGACCCAAAGGCTCGGGGATCCTAGGACGCGGAACATCTGGCTGGGATCCATGCCAGCTCCTAGCCTTCCAGCAACTTAGCGCACTGCTTACCTTGTGGCGGACTGGGTGGGTTCACTCCATCGTGATCGCCTGCCTCTCTTGGAACGGAGCAAGATTTAATAATTCACTCCACTGTGAATGGCGAGGGAAGAAAATACAAAAAGAAGAGGAAACAGACCAACTGGAAGCAGATGGTCCTATTTCACATCAGCCTCGGCAGGCTGTCGGGAGACTCCATTCTTCTGATCGCGGTCGGTCCAGCTTCTTGCTCCAGCTCCGGGCTCGCTGGTTCCCGCGGATCCCCACCCTCGGCCCGCCCAACCTCTCCAGCCAGGTGCTGCCGTCTGGTGACTGGCTCCCTCTGGCTGGAGGGCTGGGCGCTGGGGCCACCGCGGGGCAGAGGAGTGTGCGTGTGGGCAGGGACGGAGGAGGGAGTCCGGTGGCGAGGAGGGGGAGCGAGCCTAGAATGGCAGGGGAAAAAAAATCCACGTTTAGGAGCAAAGTGAAGGACCTCGTAGGGAGACTTCATGAAAGCCGCAGATTGAATGAATGCTACTGGGCTTCAGCCCCACCGACTGAAGCGCGCTGTCAGCGCACTAAGCGACGCTTCTCCTCTCGGGATAAAAGCGGGCACAGCGCCGCACGCTGGAGAACCAAGGCGACACAGCGGCAGGCGTGCATCAGCATCGCAGGAGAGTCAGTGGCGGCGGGGGCCAGAGATGGAGCCTACCCCAGCCGCCCACCCTTCGCCCAGCCTATTTTTTTTAACCCACGATGGACTCGGGAAGGCGCGAAAACGGGCGGGCGCCGTTCCCTTCCAAAGTGAACCTGTAAATGTGGGTGCCTAGTGCTAGGGGGAGCCTTTGGGGCTTAGATCCCCAGGGGCACCTGTCCCCTCATGTCACTGATAAGTCCTAAACTCCAGCATGGGTGATGCCCGGCTTGTTGTAGGAACTTCTCTGTGGGCTTTGGTGAGATGTGAAGAGTGGGGTCTCTTCACTGCCTCCCACTAGGCTGAAACCCCTCTGGGACACACATGTGAGCCTGGAGAGGGTGCAGCCAGTAAGATTAGTCTGAGGGGAGGGCCTGCACCTAGGGTTTTGATCACACTGATCTAGATCCAAGATCATGCCTGGTGCCCTATTCAGTCTATCCTACCCATTGCTCCTGGGACCTAGTGCCAGCCGCTGGCCCATCCCTGCTCAGGTTGCCCCCCCCCCCTTTTTTTTTGCACCTGAGATAAAGGATGTGCACTTTCTGAGTTCAATCCCAATTGCCTGCAAACACATACTGTTTGGACAACTACCTGCTTTAGATTTAACCTGCTTTGTTTGGTTATTCCAGAGTGCATCTCACAGTGTAATCCTCGTTACAACCTGTCTTTTTCTTAGGGTCGTTTCGAGCAGTAGTTCATCCCCAAAGCCTTCTCACATCTAGCTTCCACCCACGCACAGACCTCTGTTTATGTATCTTTAACTTAGGGAAATCGTTTCACAGGAGACTAAAAGTAGTCAACACCACTAACTGGTAATTCTCTAATGGTCCATTTAATAAATAACAGGCTATTCTGTACAGCTAAGTAAAGAGACTTCTCATCTCATAAAATACACAAGAAGGTGACCTTTTCTAATGAAGGGACTCGTCAAGACCTGCTCTTAGCAATGAATGATACCTTACTCTCAGTTAATACTTAAAAAAAAAAGATTTAAAAGAGGTGTGTGTGTGTGTGTGTGTGTGTGTGTGTGTGTGTGTGTGTGTATTTGCCCACAGAGGGTAGACAAAGCACCAGATCACCTGGAGCTTGAGTTACAGGAAGTTGTGAGCAGCCTAGTGTGGGTGCTGGGAATGGAACCTGGGTCCTCTGCAAGAGCAGTGTGTCATATTTCTGGCTCCTATTCGTACTTTTTAATGACACAGAAACCCAGCCCCTCAGGAACATTGTCTGCTTCCTGAAGATGACTTTTTGTCATGTCAGCAATTGTCAAAAATGAAGACAGTCCAAGAACCTGCAGAACAATGCCCAAGGGGGCTTAGGGATGAGGATACAACATGTGGTTTTGATGCAAACAACTCTGGAACATTAAAGGATCTTTAATGTGTAAAGAATATTTTCTTATTTAATCCACAAAGCTGCTGTGGACATGGCAGCTAATATATATATTTCTATGAGAAGAATTTTCAAAGTGTCTTTCTCACAGGACACTAGATGAAGCTAGAAAATGAAGAGATGGTGTGGGGATTTGTCCCAAAAATTGTGTATCTAATAAATTTATCTTCTAGATACAAGGCAAATGGTGGAATCCTAGCATCCAGAGATAGAATCCCTCTGGATCTCTTGAGTTGGCCACTAGCATGGTGTAATATAATCCAGGGAGTGGTGATCTTAAGGCGTACTAGAAGCATGGCAATGACCTTTAAACACCCAGAAACTCCCTAGCATGAAGCAGTGGCTAGCGCCAGTAATGGGATAGCTGGATCTCTTAAAGAAATAGTGTCAGAATAAAACAATGTTTTGAATGACATGGGTCACATTTTCTGGGCATGGGGTTCTGTGAGATAGGAACAAGTGGCTGATCTGAATTCATTTCATTTATTCTCTGGAATAAATTTATTCACTGGAGCTTGGACAGTGATCTGCTGAGTGTAACTGAGTAATTGGCACCACCGATGCCTGGAACTCAGGTGAGCTGTGCCTGAGGCCTGCACAAGATGCTGCTCCTCAGAGCCTCAGAGACCCATCTCTCAAACTCCCAAAGCACATTGCATCTGATATGTCTGGAATGTCACACATCTATTTTGCAATGTCAAGTGCAGGCAAGGAAATTGTCTAGGATGATTTCCTAGGTAGATCTGTACTCTGAAGCTGACACTGGCCATAGCTTTCAGGATTGATTAACTGTACCAATAAGTCCAGTTCCTTCATATATCAAACCTTAATAGAGGCCTATTAGCCAGTAAAATTGACAGAATGAATGATCTCCATGGGGCATCATTTGTTTTGGGCTATCTTTTTCTTCACCATTGACTGGGTCAATTTACAGCCCAATCTGTCTTCCTGATGCATATGTAGACCAGCCTTGCCCTGGTGTGCATGGGGTTTCTGGCTGCTTGGGGTTTCAGGGCTTCTTATTGATTTAAACCCCTGGGTTCCCATGGAAACTCAGTTCTGCTCAAAGCCAACTCCCCTACAAGAAGAAAAAACAAAACAAAACAAAACAAAAAAACCCAAAAACATCCAAACTTAAGTCCTTAATAGTGAGAGTTGATACATGAGCTTTAAAATTTGATTTTGGCTCTTAAAGATGACATGTTAATAGAGCTTTGAAATTATCCCAGGGGCTGGAGAGACGGTTCAGTGGTTAAGGGCACTGAGTACCCTTCCAGAGGGCCTGGGCTGGATTCCTAGCACCCAACATGGGGGATCACAACTGCTGATTGCCCTAGCTCCAAAGGACCCAGCACCCTCTTCTGGTTTTCTTCAGACACCAGAGATGCAAGTGGGGCACAGACATGCGCAGGAAAAACCCCAGACACACAGAATAAAGCATTAAAAAGGTATCAAAAGGTTACCTTTCCCTACAGTTCTGCTTCCAAAGGACTAAATGATTCTGTTGTGTGTTGTAGGGAAGAGGGGAAGAGTTCAGCTACTTAAGCTTTTTTTTTTTTTTTTTTTTTTTTTTTGAGACAAGGTTTCTCTGTGTAACAGTCACTTTGTAGACCAGGCTGGTCTCGAACTCATTGAGATCTGCCTGCCCCGTCTCCCAAGTGCTGGGATCAAAGGCGTGCGCCACCACGGCCCTGGAAGATACATTCGTAAGACACAATCCCAGGTATTAATGATGAAGATCTTTTGCTAAATGACGCACATCATCTGCCTACACTCAAGTATTTTAGGGATCACCTTTAGAACTTTCCTCCTCAATTATTCAGTTATGACTTCTCATTCCTGTCGGCACACTTTCATTTCCTACACAGTTTGCTCATTTGGGAACAGTATTCATGGCCTTAGCTAATATTAAATTAGAATCATTTGTAAGTATTTTGACATGTATTTTTTTATTTAATTCCATGACTTGATAAATGAATATAATCCAGAGATGCCTTTGATCACTTCTTTCTTATAAAGATGTATTATTAGTTCACTCTTCAGCAGGTGTATATCCTTTTTAATCACACTCTTCTCCCAAGAATTCATTAAAGTACAATTAAAAAATTACAATAGCTTCAAACACATTTCCAAAGACCACCAGGAGTGAGAGTTAAGTGAACAACTGTACGATGGAAGCCTATTAGTTTTCCCGCACCTCTTAGGAGAAGTCATCCCAATCGACACGGCATTTGCAGGGGAGGAGAATTCAAGGACAAAATAAGCAAATTTAATTTGTGAGATGCTCTTTCCATGGTTAATCATTGATAAGACGTCCCAATTCTCTGTGAGTTTTTTGACAATGCTCACAGCAAGGCTGAGTTGGAGAGAATGATATCAGAATCTCCATTCTGTGCCATCACCAGCTGCGAGTCATCTCCACACATCAAGGAACCATCCACAGAGGACCCTGTTTGCTCTCACCAGAGGCGTAGATCTTGCCCGGGATCCCCACACTCTCAAGTCTCTCTGGAGTGTACTTACCTGCCTGCTTTGCCTCTTACAGTAAAGTCAACTTCTAAATCCCAGATCAGCAAGATCCAGATACTTGGGCAGGAAGCCCCGGCTACCCAAAGGCATGTCAGTTGATGGGACTGGGTGGGAATTTCCTGCATTGCCTATGAGGCTTTTCAGGAGACAGACTCAGACATGAAGCTAGCATCCTGGGTCCTTATTAGAGATATTCCTAAGGGATATCATGTACGGAAACAACTATGGAAGGAGGGCAAAAGAAGAGGGACCGGGCCTTCACCTTGGCCGACAACATAGAACTCTGAAGCTAAAATGGCCTCCTGAGTTGCTTTGCATTGGGACCAAATGGCCTCCACCGGTTGGGTCACCATATGTGGGTCAATCAGGTAAAGATGGGACTTTGGGTCAGGGGGCCTTTCTGCATCTGACAGCTAAATACTGATTGAAATGGCCTTCAGTATCTAGGTCAACAAGTCCTTCTTTGGAGGGAGTTCTGGCATTTCATGTCTACTGAAGTGTGTGTGTGTGTGTGTGTGTGTGTGTGTGTGTGTGTGTGTTACTGACTCCCAGTGTCACTATTGTATTGCTGTGTACATATCTGTGTGCAGGAACTGGAACACTCCCCACACAGCAAATGGTATGAGGTGGACTTGTTTCTTGCTGTTAGACAGTGAGGGAAATCAGATATAGCAGACAGAAGTTAGAGTGAGTTGAACACCTAAAGCTAAGGATAGTTTGCCAGGGTAGAGGTAATCTCTTCTCTGTGTGGCCTGTCTGCACTGGACCTGAGAGACTGAACATCTGATCATAGGTATGAGGCCCTGGAAAGACAAAACTTTCTGGCTGAAGTACTGAGTGGTATCCTGCTTGTAGGCTCTGTTAGCTAGCTCCTTCCTCATTTCAGAGTGTATTACTCTAGTATGTTCTAGCTAATCTTGAGAACAACAAGTAAGAATTGAGGGCTATCTCAGATGGTCAGAGGCTACCTGGGAAGTTGTCTTGCAATCAGAGTCTGGTATACGGTAGCCCAACAAGTGCCATCTGTTTATAACATGCTGTGCTTGTCCTGTATGACTCAGAACTGGCAATTATGTGTTATCAAGGACTTCAAGATGTGTATGGACTCCATTCCAGTTCCCTTGGGACTTCAATCTAGGTTCACCTCTTCCCCTTACAAGTTCTGGTAATATTGGGAGGAAACTCCTTGCTGACTCTGATTAGTTAGCAAGCTTGATCTTAGAATCAAATACCGTGGTAGAAGGATGCTGTGCCGGAAGTGGTCTATCCGGATCTGACGTCTATCTCCATGTACTTCTGGCACTCTGACTCAAGAACACTGTGTTAGTTAGCCGTCCTTCAGAGTGCAGTAAGGGCAGAGCCAAGAGAGCGGGGAGTCAGGACACCCTCACTGTGCTGCTCTCCAGGATCTAAACAGACCCAAGCTCCAGCACCAGCTGCTTTTCTTTAGTTTGTTTCATAAGCCATGGTCTAATGAACAGCACATAGTTAGGAAATGTTATATAACCTAGTGGAGCACAAGGAAGTTTGGTTATTTTTATTTTTATTTTTTTATTGAAAAAAACTGTCAAGGGGCTGGAGAGCTGGCTTAACAGTTAAGAACACTGGCTGTTCTTGCAGAGAACCTGTAATAGGTGGCTCACAACCACCTGTAATTCTGGCTGTAAGGGATCCAGCACACTTGCTGTGCCCAGTGGCATTGCTTTTGTGATGTTTTCTGAGCTTTGGAAGGAGTAATAGAAATCCCATCTGGGGCCACATACTCCATGGTCATTTGGGGTAATAGTATCTTGTCTTAGTATTTGTTTATAACAAAATTACAACAAACGGAATAGCTTTTAAAAAGCTATCCATTTGTTTAGTGCATAGTTGAAAGGTTGGATGTCCAGCAATGCATGGCTGAGTTCTCTCCTTGGGAGATCCATGCTAAAATTCACATGCCAGACGTTAAGTGATTGTCTGTGGTTCTGGGGAAGAATTCACATCTGAGATTGTTTTCATTGTTAGCAGAATTCTATTGCCTGCCTTTGTATAACTGAGGTCCCTGTAGTCCTACAATGGAGGGTCTCCTTAAAACCCTATCTGTGTCCATCAGCATACAAACTCTCCATCTGTGAGCCAGGGTGCTACACTGAGCCTTTCCCATGGTTCATTTCTCTGACTCCTCCTCCTGCTACCAGCTAGGGCTCTCCTCTTGTAGCAGGCTTATGTGATTAGGTGAGGTCCATCCAGGCCATTTATTTATTTAGTGAGGCCAACTGACTTTGAACCCCAAATGATGCCTGAAAAATCCCTTCTCAGCAGTGTCTAGAGCAATGCTTGGTTTGGTAACAAATGGAATTGTTATTTGATATTGCATTTGATAACAAACTCAGTGTTATGAATATTGGGGCATCTTATAAGATTCCTATCACATTCTGCCTACCACATTACTGCCTCAGGGAATTTCATTTTTGGAACAGGGTTTCACATAGCTCAGCGGGCCTTAAACTCCATATGTAGTCAAGGATGACCTTGATCTCAGGTCCTTCTGCCTCCTCATCTGGAATGCTGGGATTATCAGTGTGCACTCTGATGTCTTTAGAGTATTTCTTTTGACTGATAGCAGACACAGATGAACAATGTGTTAAAAGTGAGGTGTGAGAGAAAATCTAAGACACATGCGATTGCTGATGGAGCAACAGGCCTGTAATGGCTGCACCTTCCCCTGGCCCTCTGCACATCTGACCCCACTGAGGCCAGAGACAATCAGAATTTACACAAGTTCAGTTCATTTATGTGGGCTTTCAGCATGGACTGTGATTTCCAGCTGGGTCTCATCATGTGGTTTCACAGCCATATTCCCCACATCTGTAGTTGGTCCTAAGGGTTTGGAGAGGAGACATGTGTCCTGCAGGCGGTCTTCACTACAGAAGCCAACGCATATGCCTGACAGCAGGAGCTGTCCAGTAGCTCAACAGGCTGAAAAACTGTCATCTGGATTGACGTGGTAGACAGAAAACAATGAATTCTAGTACAGCAATGTAGGACACACTGAATATTTGCGGGTGTGTGTGTCAGGTTCATGCAACTACAGAATCAACTAGACCTTTGCTCATGATAGGGTTGTCTTTAAACATGTACACTGTTATATGCTAGCATAGTTAGTCTTTATATCCAAGAGCACAGAGGAGTGTGCTCTTTTAAAATTAATTTAAGGTTTTTATTTTGTGTTTTGCCTACATGGATGCCTGTGCGCCATGGGCATGCAGTGCCCAGAAAAGGATGTCAGATCTCTAAAATTGGAGTTACAGGGGGTTATGAGCTGCCATGTAGGTGCTGAGGATCAAAGTCCTCTGGAAGAGGAGCTTGTGCTCTTAACCACTAAGCCATCTCTCCAGCCCCAGTCTTGATTCTCCCTGTGACTACCATCACTCAGAGATAAGAAATGTAGGTAAATTTCTATAATTGGATGGTTTTGGAGCATACTTGCCTGAAGGAAATGGAAGAAGGAAAGAAGCCCCAGTCTCTGGGTTACTGTGCACAAGCCAAAGAAAATGTTCTATTAATGCTTGGAGGTCTGGGCTTTGCTGTCTCGGGCTGACATCATTACACGGAATTGTTACACGGAACTTCGGATCACTGGTTCACAGTGGTTCAGGACCCAGGACAGAGGCAGGTATGGGGTTGGGTGGCTCCCTGAAGAAGACTTCAGACTCCAGACTGTCTCTGTCACTGATGCACAGATACAGGCTCTCCATCTCTTAGTGGAAGCATAAAATTATCTTTTAGTGTTTTCATTTCTCTTCTGATGTGCGTTTTTTCTTTAGACACCGACTTCACAGCCAGGGTCATGTAATTGGATTTGAAGGCATGTTTGCCACACATCAGTGAATTTTCAGGAATGGAGAACTCTACTTGATCTTGCCATTTTCTCAAATTGAAACAAATCATGCACCTTTTTTTACCTTTAATGATACATTCTGAGAACAGCAAAGACTTAGTGCTATTAATTAGGGCTGCTAAAATATTCAGAGTGCTTTAGACGGAAAAAATATTCTCAGAGATCGTGTTTTTAAGTAGTTCTGTTTTCTAGGGATTTAGAAACAAGCTGAAAAAAAAACTTCACACATTAAAATATAAGAAAATCCCACATCTCTGCAAAGATGACCGGCCACACTTGTGTAAGCCCATGAACTGTGGACTAGTGGCTGTGGAGCCCCCATGGGACTGGACTAGGCCGTCTGGATACGTAAGACGGTTGTTTGGCTCAAACTGTTTGGGGGGCACCAAGGCAGGGGGATCAGGATCTGTCCCTGGTATATGGGCAGGCTTCTGGAACCCGGTGCCTGTGGTGTGACACCTTGCACAGCCTTGGTGCAGTGGGAAGGGGCTTGGACCTGCCTAGGCTCAGTGAGCTGGGCTCTGTTGACTCCCCATGGGAGACCTCGATTTGGGGGATGTGGGGTGGCTTGGGAAAGAGGGCTGGGGGGTGGGAGGAGGGAGGAGGGGGGTTTGTGGATAGTATGTGGAGTGAGTAGAAAATTTCTTAATAAAGAAAAATGAAAAAAAAAAGAAAATTCAATTTAAAAACAAAACAAAAAACAAACAAATAAACAAGAAAACAGAAAAGAAAAGAAAAAGAAAATCCCACGTGTCTCTCTCTCTCTCTCTCTCTCTCTCTCTCTCTCTCTCTCTCTCTCTCTCTCGTGTGCTCGGTTGCACTCTACCAGGCAGTGACTGCTCGTAGATTCCATCACGATACATCGTCAACTACATTAAGAAGACACGCCATTTTCTTCTCTCGGATTGTGACTGAGAACAAAGGCCCTTGGGTGAGAATTTATCCAACAGCAGAGTGATGCCTGTGTCTATTGCATAAAAGAAGGCTGTCTCATGTGCAACGGAGTCTGCAAAGCTCCCACAGAACTGGCATAATGACTTCTGAAAGGAATGTTTCCAATCGTTAGTCTCCTCCTTCCCTATGTAATTTGGTGTGATCCTTGAGGATTAGTGTTTACCTCAGAGGAAGGTGTGGTGTGTGTGGATGGGTGAGGAGCTGCCAAAGAGTGAACATCAAAGGCAGAAGCAGGTGTTTCTACATCTGGAACTGGCATCCCAGTAACTTTACCTGCTGCAATTTGTCCTCCAACTTCCAAATGTGCACCATGGTGTGCACGTACACACTTGCACATAACACACACACACACACACACACACACACACACACACACACACGAAACAAATAAAATATAAAAACATTGAACTCAAACATCAATATTATTTGTCTACAGACATATTACTGTGAACACACTTAATTTCATCAAATATTAGTATCATACTGTAGTGGTTTGAATGAAAATGGCCCTCATAGGCCAATAGAGAGTGGCGCTATTAAGGAGTGTGGCCTTGTCGGAGGCAGTGTGTCACTGGAGATGGGCTTTGAGGTCTCAGACGCTCAAGCCAGGCCCAGTGGCTCTCTGTTCCTGCTGCCTACAGATCTAGATGTAGAACCCTCAACCACCTCTCCAGCACCATGTCTGTCTGTGTGCCATCATGATGGCAAGGGACTAAACCTCTGAACTGTAAGCAAGCTCCAATTAAATGTTTTTCTTTATGAGAGTTACTGGGCTCATAGTCGTCTCCTCACAGCATTAGAAACTCTAAGAACATACTCTGAATTATGTCAAAAAAATTCAGTGTCAATTTGTTGTGCCCCTTATATAAGAGCTAGCACAATGCTTTAGACATGGACTCTTAACTCAGAGACACATGATACTCCTATGAAGTCCTTTGCCAAAACACAAGGTAGTCAGCTTTCCTGGTCTAAATATAATGTGCATGTACACACAGTATGCTAATAAATTAGAATAAATGGTTTAATATGTCAATACTCTCCTTATTAAACCACAGATTTAGTGAAAAACCCAAGGATAATTTGATCAGAAACTTGTAGCAATTGACCAGTTGAAAAGTAAAAGGCTAGAGTTCCAAAAACAATGCTGAAAAATAAAAGATGGAGTATACACATGCTGGATTTAAGGGCTCACTGAAAAACTACAACAGTTAACACAGTGCATTAAATTGCATGAAAATGCTATATGTATCAGGGAAAAGCAATACAGAATTCTGAAGTTTGCAACAAAGTTCTTACAAATTAATTTTGACAAGTATGTGAAGGCAAATTAACGGAGAAGTTAGAATCCTACAGACACTCATGGAGAGATTGAAGAGCCACCTACCACATATAAAATCAGCTCAGAACATATCATAGCTTCTACTACTGAGCATGAAATGTTGGCTTTCATAGGAATGCATCAAGAAAAATTTTGTGACTTTTGTTAGTTTTTTAAACCTTTAAATATGATATGAAATTGTGACACAAAATAATTAATTCAATTTAATTAACTAAAATTAAAACATTTTGTCCTTTGGAATGTACTTTTAATAAAATAAAAAGACAATTCATAAGCTGAGAAAATTCTTGACATATGAACATAATTTATCAAGATATATATATATATATATATATATATATATATATATATATATATATACTTGAATTTACACATATAACACACTTTTAGCAATACTTGTAATCCCAGTACTGGGGAGGTGGAGAGGGGCAGACTCTAGCTCACTGACTAGCCAGCCTACCCTATATTAGTTAAAGACCTTGCCTCAAAATATTAGGTGGACATGTCTTGAGAAATGATACCTGATGTTGGCCTCTTTCTTTCACATGTGTGTGTATACATATGCATGCACACCCACACACGTGCTCACCCACTCACACATGGGCACACACACACAAGCACTCACACACACACAGAAAATCTTTAATTTAAACCACAGAATAAGTATCAATAAAGAATGGCACTACCATAAACTTCTACAATACTTGTGACAACAAGGTCATCCTAGTCTACACCCAGAGAGAGAATCAAGCCCCAAATGGCCGCATACGATGGCACCTTGTGTCATTCTCACAAGGGTGTGACCACAGGACTAGAACGGAGACCAGAGATTCATAGCAAAGCAGTGCTGGAGAACTGGGCTTGGATAGGACTGCTCCGCATGTTGATTTTGGCGACTGATCTAGGACTGTTTGTATCTTTCAAATGTAGAACTACACAACAAAAAGGGATAATTTTTAATTTATGTAAATCATACCTTAGAAAATGTGGCTTAAAATACACGAAGGCAAAATGAAGACATTTCCAGATAAAGAATATTGGAATAAATCATCGGAAGCACACCTGTGCTAAAACTGCTGAAAGAAATGCTTCAGGCCGACGGCAAATGACTCCATCTGGTGACTCAGGTCTACAGGAAGGAGCTGCAGGGCTGGGAGTTGAAAAGTACATTTCTGTCTACTCATTTTGTTTCTTTTGTTTTTGTAATTTGTGTGTAAGTCATACAACTATAATGTGACGTCAGTCCTGTGTGCGCGTGTGATACACATGAGCATACGATGTACGCCGGTGATTCTGTGAGAAACAACATTTCTATAGTCCACATGAAGAAACCCACGTTAAAAATTTATATTCTGATCAATATATCTACAAATGAAAGGGAGAAGAAGGCACAGAAATAAAGCTAAGATGCCAGTTGGAAAAATTGTGTACTAAGGAATATTTATTACAAATGAAAGTGGTTTAAAAAGGGGAATAGGACAAAAAAAGAAAAAGAAAAAGAAAAGAAAAGAAAGAAGAAGAGCCCTAATGGACAGATACCAGGCCTAAATCCAATCAACATGAACAATCATATTAAATGTGAATCCGCTAACCACTCTGTTCTAAACACAGTCCTAGTGAATGGAGCATCAAGGTCCAAGTGTATGCTGTTCACGACAGATAGACTTTAAATTCAAATGCACAAGTTGGTTGAATGTCGGAGAGAGAAGAGTATAGCACACACACAGGAAGACCAGAGGCTGGGATGGTTGCACTAGTGTCACACAGAAGAGACCCGGATACAGAGAACATCACTGGCAACAAGGTGGGAAGCTGTGCTGTGTGCCCAAGGGCATCGGCAGACTAGGCTGTCCTGGGTCTATTGTATCAAATATAAGGTTATTTTTTCAATGTCTGTCTGAAGAACTGTGATAGGATTTTGATGGGGATTGTGTTGAATTCATCAACTGCTCTGTGCAGAGTGGCCGCTTTCTCAACGGTCCTGCCATTCCATGGACACACAGGTCTTTGCATCTTTTGGTTTCTTCTTCTATTTCTGTTTTCAGAATCTTAAGGTTTCCATTATACAAGTCTTTCACTTCCTAGCCTTACTCCAAGGTGTTTTTAGGCTTTTGTGAACGGTACTGTTTTCCTGATTTTCTTCTCCACGTGTTTAGGAAGGCTAGTGATTTTTGTGCGTTAACTTTATAACCTGCTTCTCTGCTGAAAGTGTTTATCAGCTATAGGAGTTTTTTAGTGGAGTCTTTAGGGCCTTTCAAATATAGAATCATGTCACCTGCAAATGAAGACACTTTGACTTCTTCCTTTCCTATCTGAATCCACTTTATCTCATTCAGTTGACATATTGCTCCTGCTAAGATTTGCAGTATTATACTGACTAGGAGGAGGGAGAGTGGGCATCTATGTCTTATCCCCCTCGTTAGTGAAAATTCTTTGAGCTTTTCTCCATTTAGTAAGACATTAGGTGTGGGCCTGCTGTATGTAGCTTTATTATGTTGAGATATGTTCCCATTTGCCGAGGTTCTCCAGGACATGCATCATGAGGGGGTGTTGGAGTTTTCAAAGGTCTTTATTGCTTCTAATTAGATGATCATGTGGTTTCCATCCTTGATTTACATATGTTGAACACCCCACTCCCTGAATCTCTGGGATGAAGCAGAGTTGATCATGCTGGCTATCCACTCGTAGAAGAATGAAGCTGGAACCTTATCTCTCCCTCTCTGCAAAACTCAACTCTAAATGGATTAAGGGCTTCAACCTAAGACCCAATACCTTGAAATGAATCTGATAGAGGGAGTAGGGAATTCTCTTGAACTCATTGTCACAGGAAGGGACTTTCTGAACAGGATCCCAGCAGCACAGGCATTGAGACCAGCAATTAACAAAAGGGACCTCATGACAGTAAAAAGCATCTGCACAACAAAGAACAGTGCCATCTGAGCAGAGAGGCAGTCTACAGAGTGGGCAGAAAGCCTTTCCTAGGTATATGTCTCACAGAGGGTTGGTATCTAAAATATACAGAGAACTTAGTATGCATCAAGAAAACCCAATTAAAAATGGAGCATGGAACTAAATAGACAGTTCTCAAAAGAAGAAATACAAATGTGTTCAGGGAAATGAGAATTAAAACTACTTTGAGATTTTTATCTTACCCTGGTCATAATGGGCAAGATCCAAGCAAGCAAGCGAGCAAGCAAGCAAGCGAGCGAGCAGCGAGCGAGCAGCAGACAAACAAACATACAAAACCCACCACCAACTCCACCCAAAAACCAAATGACAAATGCTGCCATAGATGTGGGGGAAGGGGAACACTTATTCAGTTCTTGTGGGACCAGAAACTGGTTGCAGCCACTATGGAAATTAGTGTGGCATGCTTCAAAAAGCTGGAAACAGATCTACAATATGATCCAGCTATACTACTCTTGGGCAGGTACCCAAAAGGCTATAGATTCTACTGTGGAGATACTTGCTCATCTGTGGGAGTCTGGCAGAGTCCAGCTCTGACTTACTCCCACCTTTCAAAGGGTTCTTGGGTGGAGGAGAGAGGAATTAGGAAATATTGGGGAGAAAGATAAGAGAAAGATAGAGACACAGGACAGCTTCGGGAGGGCTCTGGGTCAATACCCAGCTGCTGCCCAGAGCTTTAGTCAAAAGGGCTTTTCATAATATGCCAAGGGGAGAGGCAAAAGACCTCTCCCTTGCAAGATCAAAGCACACTGTACAGCCAAATGTAGACCCTTCCAAACACCTGGTAAACACGCCCATGGCCAAATCATCTCCTTATGCAACCCTGCTATCACTAGATAGCCTCTGTGGGCAGGCACAGTTATACATGTCCATTTATGAAACCTTGATAACTCTCAAGAACAGCATATTGAGGCTGGAGACAGCTCAGCAGTTATGTGTACTTGCTGTTCTTGTAGAGGACCCAGGTTCAGTTCCCAGTACTTCAGTTGTGCAGCTCACAGCCACCTGTAACTACAGCTCCAGGGCCCTGACTCCTTTGTCTAGACGCCTTGGCTGGGTATGCTATGTGTATGCATGAGCACGTACACACACATGTGCATGTGTATAAAAATAAAATGAATCTTAAAAAATAACAGCATGCTGAGTGAACACAAAGTGAGACTTCATATGACACAATTCTATTCTGCAAAACCCAGAAGAGCTGAATGGAAATGATGAGCTGAGTGAAGACTGGACCCAACCCCAAGACAACAAGAGGGGGAACCTTCCTAGGACAACATGAATACTTCAGACCTTGATAAGTAAACTTTATATACCTGTATATACTTACCAAATCCATTAGTCACCTTTCTTATCACTGTGACCAAAATACCTGAGAAAAGGTAACTTGAGGGGAGGAAAGCTTCATTTTGCTTTACATCATGTCCATCATGGCAGGAAAGGCATGTCCACATGGATGTCAGGACGTTTCCCCACACCTGCATAATGTTCTGTTTACCTAGAGAAGGTGGAGGCTGTGAGTGGGAGAATCATTCACTTATCATGTAAATGATATTAGCTGGCGAGGGGGTGCCCTCTTGCCTGCTACTACGAGTGCCCACAGGATCAATGGAATTTATCTGATGGCATATAAAATCCTCTCGCCTTTAACTCTCCTGCGTATGGGAAGTCACGAGTGAGCGCAGATCGCAGCACCGAGCAAGGGGCAGTATGATTTGTTCTGTTTAGTAAACACATATGATGGAGTCAGTTACAAGGTTCAAATCCTTCCTTGTAATATCTCGGTGCTGAGTCAGGATTCCACCACCCTGTAGGGAAGGGGCAACTCACCCATCTCAGACTCAGTGTTGAAGCTGAAAGAAACCCACGCACGTGTGATGAGCACGTTCGTTATAGGATTCCAGGACATTATTGTTACGCTTCCTAGAGCCTAACCCCATTGTGAAAATAAACAACCTCTATAAATCAGGAGCCCCCCCAGGTTCTGGGGTTCAACCTCACGCTTTAGTTATTTATTACTACTTCCTCCTTCTGACTTGTGTTTTTTATACAACACAAACAAACGTGATTATCTAGACTTTTGTCTTCCAACAAATGAGAATATGTGGGGTCTTGAGAAAACACCTGATAACAATGGGGGGGGCTTATTTAGAATAAAAATGGCGTTCATTTCATGTGCTGTATTAAATCACCATGATCTTTGAAGAAACTTTTATATCATGTTTATGTTGTCTTTTTAGAAAGAAGCAAACCACACTGCATGTTTGGACACAATTTTATTATTAGTTGATTGTATAAATCCATTTTAATACTACGTAGAAGACCAATTACAACTAACAACTTATATATCTCAAAGTGGCTGATTAGGCTAGATGCTACCCCAGGGGGTTGTGCCCTGGATGCCCACGCTACCCCAGGGGTTGTGCCCTCCTGAGCTTTGCCCATGCTACCCCAGGGGTTGTGCCCTCCTGAGGCTGCCCATGCCCTGCCTTCATATTTGCCAACACTTCATTCATTCTACTCACTCGTGTGTGGAATTCTGCCACAAAAATCAAGATTCTGGCCCCCCACCCCCACCCCCTTTCAGTAAGTAGCAAACGCTTTTAGGTCTTCTTCAGAAAATCTCCTCAGAGAATATGTGGGCTTTGACAAGAAAGGACTCATAGTTGTTTCTCCCTACATGGTTCAGAGGAAGGTGTTGTTAGGAAAACAAGGGAACAGGAAATGTGAAGGAGTCATCAGCATCGGGGTTCAGACGCTGTGTTCGAGGGTCTGTGTGAGACACACTCTGTGATCGGTCTAAGTCCCCTGTGTTACAATGGCAGGCTGAGGTGGTCAGTTTTTGAGAAAGACAGCAAAGTATACTACCCTGCTCCCTGGGAGGTTGAGCGCCCTGGAGAAACCAGCTCTGCTGGAAGGGCCAGCTTGTTCTTCCTGGTTACTAACTGCCCCCACTGTGCAGAACAGCTGGCTCCAGGCATATCTTTTGTTTTCACGAGAATACATTTATCTTGAGAAGACCTGACACCTACCCGGGCATAGGTTTTAGTTTGGATGTGAAGCTTGGCCCACAGCTGGTGGTTCTGTTGCATGGTGACTGGGTTGAGAAGGTGCCAACCTCCTCAGTAGACGTTGATGAATTCATAACTGAAGGGTATTGGCCGAAATATTAAGGCAACTCTATGTAGTTAAAAGAGAGGTTTATTTTGTGGGGTAACTCACGAGTGAAGGGATAGGTAACAGGATCTGGGAAAGGTGAAGCGCAGTCCAGCAGTGTTCTCTGTAGAACGCTGCTCGGTCTACCTCCCAGTCGTACAGGATCCAGGAACCAAGAGAGCCAGCCCATTGGGATCTTGGGTCTTTAGGGCTCCTGTCTCGGCTCCGCCTTGTAGGTGTGACAGTTACTGAAGTCAGTTACATGACTTCTACCACTGCAGAAGGAGCTATTAGGAGATGGAGCCTTGGAGGAAGTGGGTCACTGGGGGCGAGCCTTGGAAGGGTGTAAGTTGTTCCTGGTCTCTGTCTCCTCTTCCTCTTTCTCTTCCTCATCCTCCTATTTCTCCTCCTCTGTCTCTCCCCATCCCCCACTAGCAGCCTCCTCTGCCACACACCCCTGCTCTTATGCTCTATCTCATCACAGGCTCATAGCAAAAAAGCCAGCTGACCTTGGACTGATGCCTTTGAAATGGAGTCCAAATAAACCTCCTCCTCAGCTATTTGTCATCGTGACAAAGCACCTAAGGAAGTTAATAACAACAGCAGGAACAGCTACCACACACAACACACACACACACACACACACACACACACACACACACACACACTGATGTTTGATATTGTGAGATTTGTAGAGTGAGGCAGGGTTCTGATCAACTAGATAAGCACATGGGTTACTTATTTGGCCATCAAGTGCTGACCACCTCTTTCCATAGATAATTTAAGACATGGAAATTGCACACAGACCTCAGCTTTGTAACTGGGTGATTCCAGCAGCTGTATTTGTATCTTTTCTTCCGATTCACCTATTCACAGATTGAGTTTTGTGATAGTCCTAATAAACAGAGCTGCTATGTGAGATTAAACAAGACAAGTTTGGGTAAGTTTAGACACTTGGCCTCATGCATGGCACAGACACACACCCTGTGCATGATGGGAATCATCACTTCTGCACCCCTCCTTCCCTGTGGTACTAAGTCTGTCTGCTCACACCACATCTCCCACCACAGTCTCTCAGAGGCTCCCTGCCATGGGCTACTCTCCATTCATTCAGACTTTGTGGGGTTTTTGGAGTGTAAGCAGCCTACAGATGCTTGACAATGGAAGTGTGCTATTGTGTAAGAACTGTCACATCAATCAAATAAGGGACGTGTGTGTCTCCATTCAAGTCATCTCTATGCGCCTTCGCGTCGGTCCTTATCAGCACCTCTGCTTCATCCTATGCCGAACAATGCTGACTGTGCCATGTTACTTCAGACATGTTTTCATTTTCTAGAATATTATATAAACAGAAAATGTGTTGCATTCCCCTCTGCCACTTTGCATAATCATTGTGGAGCTGATAAACGTTCTGCATATCAGCAGTTCACAACCCCCCCCCACACCACACATACACCACACACACACACACACACACACACACACACACACACACACTGATTCCAAGTTCGTTGCATGAATATAGGACATTCTGGTTATCTGCTCATCCAGTGATCATTTTCCGTTTGGCGATGGTATAAAACAAACCCTTACGAACATTTGTGCGTGCAAGTATTTTTGCGCATCAAGTTTTTTTTTCTTGGTTAAATGCCTAGACATAGGGTGCCTGGACCTTCTGGTTGATATGGATTTAGTGTTTTAGGAAGCGACCAAACTGTTCTGCGAAGTTTACATTTTATGACTTCTCATCCCCGACAGCAGTAAAGAACTCCAGTCGCTGCCTGTCTCTGCCAATGTTCAGTCTTTGCAGCTTTAGCTAGCCTCGTGGTATGCACAACGAAGTGGTGTTAAGTGTGTTTTCATGTGTTTATTTGCCATCTGCACATCTTTGCTGAAACAACCAAGTAACTCCCCACTTTCAGAAGCATGCTCTATAAAACATTTTTGTCTTGTGTGCATGAGCATTGCTGCATGCTTATCTGTGCACCATGTGTTCCTGGTGCCTTCAGAGGTCAGAAGACAGCATCACATCCCCTGGACCCGGAGTCATCGACGGTTGGGAGCTTCCCTGTGGGTGCTGGGAATCAAACCCAGGCCTTTTGCAAGAGCAGCCAAGGTTTTTAACTGCTGAGTCATTTCTCCAGCCCCTAGAAGAGTGTTTTGTTGTTTTCATTTATTTATTTTTTGAGTACTAAGACTTTTTTTTTCCCAGTCTGTGGATCACCTTTGTTCTTTACAGAGTGGTTTTACTACAGGGTTAGGTCCACAGACGATTTGGCAGGAAATACAAGGTTTTCATACACTCTCCGGTCTTCTCCACTTTCATGTTCCCTGGGCTCCTGTGTCAGGGCAGCATGCAGTTTATAGTTTACATTTCAGTTCAGGCCAGTTCATTTCATGGACTGGACACATGTGTAAAAACCTATGTCTCCCATTGTATTATCATTTTGAATACTTTCACCATAAAAATTAGACACTCTCCATATGCCCTTCCCCCAAGACCTGGAAGTCACTTCCCTTTTTATTATCTTCATAGTTTTTTTGTTTTTTTTTTTTTTCATTTCAAGAATACTGGGTGGTTGGAATCCCACAGAGGGAGGATTTTCTGATTGGCTTCCTCTGCTTAGCTATATGCACTTGTGGTTCCTACATGACTTCTAGGACCTGGAAGGTCATGTCCTTCATCACCAAATTTCCCTTGTGTGAATGTGTGGATGTGCATATCCACCCACCATCAGAAGGATATCGTGGCTACTTCCAAGTGTTTTAACAACAGTACTTCAAATATCAGCATGTGAGCTTTTGTGTGGACATAGTACGTCAGCTCCTAGAGAGAAGAAGAATGGCTGCTGGACTGTGCCGTCACCTTTGAGTTGTGTAAGAAGCCATGCATAAAAACGTAAACAAAACGACTGTGTCATGCTGATTCCCCTGCGGTCTGCCCTCCCTCCTGAACAGTCCTCCCCTAGCAGGTATCGTTGACTCAACGACATCCAATTTATCAGTTGGTTTATTCTTTATGATTTAGCTGTCTGTATAGGAAATGTTTCCCATATTTGCAGTCACAAATACTTATATTTTCCCTTAGAAGTTTTACAGGTTTTATAAGCAGGTCTAAGATCCATTTTTTTTTTTTTTTGTCTGTAGTAAAATGGATGAATCATAGTCCCTTTATTTTCTGTGTGGATAGGAAATTTATGATTCAGCACCATTTGATGAGAAGGTTTTTATTTCATCACTGGATTGCCTCCATACCTGTGTACACACATCAATGATGCATTTACATGCGAGTCTGCTTCTGAAGTCACCATTATAATCTCATTCTGACACCTCTCTCATTCTGACACCAAAACCACAGACCTTTGCCTGCAATAGCCCCATAGTTAACAGGATCACTGTCCTTAATTTTAATAATTGTTCTATCCAGAGAATAAACTACCATAGCCATACTTTCAATTTCAAATCAAGTATTTATAAACTACTCAGCAAGCAAAAATAAAAGAGCAAAAACCGTCAAACGGATCCTGGCAGCTTTCACAGCATCCTGCAGGACTGGCCAGAGCAGCCCTGCTGAAACCGTCAGCTGAGACCGAGTCCAGGGGGACGCCCCGAGAGAGCTCCCAGCTCCCCACTCTCCTCTTCAGTCCAGATGTCGCTAGGTTTTTTCCACTTTGTTTCGCTAGACAGAGCCTCTTAGGCAATGTTCAACACAAATAATGGGACCGGGAATTCTTGACTTGTGTCTGATCCCGGACATAAAGTCAGTCTGCGGCCATTAAACGCCAAGCTCCCTGGGATTCTTGTGATATTTTCATCAAGTTGAGACAGTTTCATCCTGTTCTTTGTTGAGAATTGTTCTCCAGGATGAATGCTGGAGTCTGCCAATATATCTGTCTATGGAGACGATCACATTTTAAGCTTTTTAATACAACAAGTTTATTATTTTATATGACTCCATTCTGCATTTTGGATAAATTATACATGGTCGTAATGCGTTATGGTTTTCCTATAGCTTTGAATTTGAAGTTATATATTATTTTTAAGCTTCTTATGGGCCACAGAAAAGTTTCAGTGGATAGAGGTGCTTGCTTCCAAGCCTGGTGGCCCACTGAGTTTGGTCCCTGGGACCCACACGCTGGAAATAGAGAACCGACTACCACAAATTATCCTCTGACCTCCACAAGTGTATTGTGGCACCCATATAAGCCCCATGAATATGAATGCACACAAATTAAAAACGTAATAAATTTTTAAAAGTAGAAAAAAAAACCCTTTGCTTGTTAGCTTGTGGCAGACACTAGTTAATAATTTCACGCGATGTTCTTGTCTGAATTTAACAACAGGGTGACATCACCTGGCTTAGTGTCCCCCCCTACCCCCTTTAATTTTCTAGAGGGCCTTGCACAGACTGGTCTGTATTTCTTACATGTTTGGCAGCATGTAAGTAGTGAAGTAGCCTCGGCCTGGTGCTCTCTTTGAAGGGAGGCTTAAGCTATAAATTCGATTTCCTTAAGCGATGCAGGGCTGCTCAGGTGGGTCCCTGTCCTTGAAGCCATTTTCTGATGCTTTTCCTCAGTTTTCGTTTGAGCCCAGGGGACCTTACAAGAGGCCGTTTCTCTCAGAGCAGAAAGCTCCCTCCCCTCTCCCCAGAATGTGTGTTTTCACTTATTTCCCACCCTTCTGTATGGCCGGAATCCCTGACTATTTTGTCTGTGTGACTTCCTAAGATGTTCCAGGGCGAGCTTCCAGGTGTTTGTATGTCCTTTCTTCTTAATCCATTGTCTTGTCTGTGTCCTCCCCAACTGCGGTGGGGTCTCAATAGGAGACTTGGGGTTCTCTTAGATGGAACTCCAGCGTGGCCAGCAGTGTCCAGTCTACCTGTCAGGCAGAGGCTGGCTGGCCTTGCCCTTCAGGTGTGTGGTGTCCTGGCTGTCCTCACTGTCAGTATTCCATTTCTATAACTCTCTCAGGCAGTTATCAAGTGACAGGAATATCTCAGTCTCTTATAACCCAGTGTTTCTTACTCTATAGTGGCCATTGGAATTATTATTGGAAGGTTTGTCATTACTGGGACCTCTTCTAGAATTTTCTCATGTTTGGCCCAGGGTAGGGCCTTACCTGGGAGGGGGAAGGTGTAAAAATGCTACACTCCTGTCAGAACTGACTGCCATAAGCTGGAGCTGCTCAAGAGCCTCCTCTCAAGTAGATGAACCTGTGCAGGCTTTGGCATGGTAACCATGGTTACCGTGGGCAGTCCCCCACCCCACCATAATAATGCAATGATAGATTCCTCACTCCACTGAAGCGTGAGCAGGAAATAGGTAGGGAGTAATTCTTCCCAGCTTTGAGTTGAGGCTGGGCAAAGGGTTTGGTCTACAGGCTAAACTTGCAGAATTGGTGTTCTTCGGCTGCTGAAGGTCCCTGATACTGTCACCCCATTAATAATTGTCATAAAGAAAAACAATGCCCCCTACATACACAGTGCTTCCTCGAATCTCCTGGTAGACATTGCTACAGGGGAGGAAGCCTCTGGGCTGGAAGAAAGTTAGAAATTCCCTGTTAGTGTGAGGCCCCCAGGGAAGTGGCTTGGCACAGCAGCCCAAGGCTTCTGTTGTTACTTCCGGCTCTTGCTTGATCTTACCACAGGGATAAGGTGGGGCAGCCATGGTACTGTGAGAGACTCAAGGGCCCGGCAGCCTGTGATGGACTGTGAGGTCTTTGGGAGTTCACTGCCACCCTGGGCCTTGGTTTCCTCACCTATGAAATGGAAATCATTTCTAAGCATCTACTTCTGTGACCCTTCCTGGTCTCAAATTTGGCTTTCACCCTCTTTTGGGAAATTTATAGTACATTCTCCCACAATCAGTAAACGAAATATCTATTGATTGCTGGGCATGACACTTACGCTGTTGAGATAAAAATTTGGTGTGGCCAAAATCACACAACTCCCTTGGCAGGAAAACAAAGGGATGGCAGATTATTAGAGTGCCCTGCCCTTCACCTTCCTGACAAGCTCTGACGCACAGATCTGGTGCCTGTTCTCAGAGGACAGGGAAGGTACAGATCTGGACTGTAAATCATCACTTGCTCACAGTGACAGGCTGCATGCCCTGTGACCCACAGCCACACCCATTTGTGCCCTGTGTATATTTGACCACCAGCCTGGGACTGGAGAGATTCAGAACAAGAACGTCAGAACTGGTCCTTTGCCCCAAGCAGGGGCAAGAGGAGATCATCATAGCAGCCACAATTGCATGTTGGATCTCAGAGCTGAGCTTCACGTGGAGCTCCATGGAAGACCTTGGGCAAAAGCAAGGTCTGCCCTTCTGAGCTCTAGCTGGGGCAGATGGGAGTGAGAGGAGTGTCAATCACCGAGAAGGTGGTCAGTGCTGTGGACTGCTCCACTGACATTCTTTTCAGAAGCATCAGACATCCTGGCCCTTCTGGGCTGGAGAGATTTCTTGCAGAGACCACTAGGAAGCCTTTTCAGCAACCATGGTCAGCAGGGCACACATTCCCTATAGAAGAAAGCTTGTGAGTGTGGGTTGGGTAGGTATTTCCACTATCTAAGAGAGGGTTCTACCTCTGGGCTCTGCTATTTCTGACCTGGAACTAAGTTCTACCATAAGATCCATCTTAGGTGATTAACGAATGTCCTCTAAGACTTCAAGCTCCTGGTTTATCGCAGGTGGTGATAGGTAGTGTAAGAGTAGAAAGATAAGCTAATGCTTCCCAGTTTAATTTTGATGAGCAATTACCAATTATTTCCTTCGGTGCCATCTTATCCATGACATCTTTGGTTAACCCAAAATCCCAACTCCTGTGTGTGTGTGTGTGTGTGTGTGTAAGGTCTGTGTTGGGTTAATTTGGGGATATGATGTAAGGCCATTGCTTTTACAACTATCATCATGTACCATCGTGTATCATCATGTACTCGGTGAGGTGGATATTCCTCTATTCCTTGTCAGAACCCAGTGGTCCTCTCATGTGAGTTTAGCTCTTCTCTCTGGATTCTGTTCTGCACAGAATTCTATTTGTGTGTCCAATTGCATCCCAATACAGCATTGCATTGGTTACTGTCATTTTACCACCATTAATGGAATCAAGAAGTGGCGTTTTCCAGCTAAAGAAAGGAGTTGGCGCCCTTGGGGAGAGGGGGTGAAACACCATCTGGTCCAATATGTGGCAGTCCTCACAATGGGATGCTGAGATCCAATTGTCTTTAAGGAAACACAAGTCCAAGAGACTTGAGGGTTTGGCCCACAGATCTAGTGCACAGTGGAAAAGAATCTAGGATCCAGCTTCCTTATTGCTGAATCTAGGATCCAGCAATATAGCCAAATAATGATGTTGATAATGCGCTGACTTTTCTCATTTCATGTGTCAGCTATGTTATTTGCAATATTTTATGTAACCCCACATATATCTCTACAATGCAGTGAAAGGGAAAAATCAGTAGCCCTCTTGAGAGATGCTTCCCACCCCCCTCCAAAGGTATTTGCTGACCAGCAGTTTTAGAGCTGACCAGAGGTTGAATTGGTGTGAAGATAAGGCTGGAACAACAAATCTATATATCCTGGACTCGGCAAAACAGAATATGGGGAGTAATAGACTCAACTGACCAGAGATTAAACTCATGGGAGAATAGGACTGGAATAATAAATCTGAATGTATATATCCTGGGCTCAACAAAAACAGGACATAGGGAGTAAAAATGTTATGTCTCTGTAGATACCCTGCATCCTGTTAGCCATTAGTAACTCCACACTTATAGCCCCCTCATGCAATCCCAAGATGTATACCCTCTGCATGTAAACCGTTCCTATATAAACCCTTGAAGTGAGTGGTCGGCACCTTCCTCCTTCACTCGCTGTAATGGGGTGTTGGATGAGGTCCCTGCCTAGGCTTGAATAAAGAAATCTTTTGTTTTTGCACTGGACGTCGACTCCTTGGTGGTCTGGTTGGGAGGCTCGGACACAGGCATTACACAGTACTAGTGTGTTTATGTTACAAGTGAGGAGACCAAGGCATGGGGAGATTAAGTGATGTTTGTGATGTTGTGTAGCTTGCACACATCACTAGGTTACAGGGATGAAACACAAACCGAGGGTAGCACATGACCATGTTTGTGCTTCTGGTGGTTTGAAAGAAAATGGCCTGTGGTGGTAATCTAATTGTACTGAAATATTATTTTGATTGTATGTTAATAAATAAAGTTGTCCGGGGGTCAGAGCTATTAGAGCCATAGCAAGAGTGTGGCGGTGGTGGCACACACCTTTAATCCCATAGATATCTGTGTGTTCAGGGATATAGCCAGCATTGGAGACATATGCCTTTAAGACCTAGGGGGCTGTACATTCAGACAGTGACGAGGCAGTCATGTGTTTGGGTTTACAACCAATGAGAAGGCAGAACAACATACTATAAAAAAAACGAACAGACAGGAAGTAGGTCTCTTTCTCGAAGCTGGGACAGCAGGAGGAAGGGTGAGATTTTAGCTCTGAGCTCTGACCTCTCGGCTTTCTCTTTTACATTGTTTCTGTGTTTCTTATTTAATAAGACGGTTGGTTACATCTACATCGGTCCCAACAGGAAGTAGCACTGTTAGGAGGTGTGGCCTTGTTGAAGGAAGTGTGTCACTGTGGAGGTGGGCTTTGAGGTCTCCTTTTGCTCAAGCTACATTCAGTGTGACACAGTTGCTTCTACTTCCTGCAGATCAAGATGTAGAACTCTCCGCTCCTTCTTTAGCACCGTGTCTGCCTGCACGCTGCCATGTCCCACCATGATGATAATGGATTGAACCTTTGGAACTGTACGCCACCCCAATTACATGTTTTCCTTTATAAGAGTTGTGTGGTCATGGTGTCTCTTCACAGCAATAGAAATCCCAAGACGGTGCTTTTTCCCAAACAGCAGCTTTCAGTATGGTTCTTATGCTCAAAGTATCAGCAGCATCTGGAGGCTTGTTGGGGAGCCAAGTTCATACCCAAGGTTATTCCCACGGTATGGCGTCTGAGAACAGTGACAGAAGTCATCTTCTGGCATCCTCTGCTTGCAGAGAGCCGCTCTGGCCGAGGTGTGTGTGCTGCTGGCTCTCCTCATGAACAAGCTCGAAGTCTCCAGAGGAAGGTCCTATGGGTGCAGAGGACTGCATTACACTTGAGTGAAGGGCAAGGGCTTGGGACAGGGGCCTGTCAGACTCTTGCACAGGGGATCTGATCTCTGTATGCCTTTTCTTTCCTCCTATGCAAAGTAGCCAGGACAGGAATGCCTACCTCCTTCTGAGGCTAGGGGCTATAAGGACAAAGGAAACAAGGGGATGTTCTCGGCATGGGGTGTAGCCTATAAAATACAGACATCAAATTATATATATATATTATATATATATATATATATATATATATATATATGTTTTGTGTGTCTGTGGAGTATCCATGTGTGAGTGTGTGGTGTGTGTGTATGTGTGGTGTGTGTGTGCCGGTCATAGGTCAACCTCTAGTGTCTTCTGTCTCATTTCATATTACGTTTTGAGGCAGGGTCTCTCACTGAACCCTGAGCTCACCAATTCAGCTAGACTGGAGAGCTGGTGAACTCCAGGCGCTGCCCATCTCTGCCTTCACAGTGTTGGGACTGGAGATGTGAATCACCAAGCCTGGCTTTTATGTGTGTGTTAGGGGATTTAAACTCAGGTCTTCATGCTTTCCAGGCAAGAACTTCACTGACCCATCTCCCCAGCCTCCAAATTATACTTTTTTATCACTCCAATTTAGTTTCATGCAGACACTTCAGCATCATAGGCCTACCAAGGAATGTAGGTTAGGATTTCTGCCTGGCAAAGTTTCTAGATAAAGGATAGAGATGCCTGGTTACATTTGAATGATAGATAAATAAGCAGAATTTTTTTATTACAATTCTTGCAATATTTGGGATATAGTTACATGGATTTTGTTGTTGTTGTTGCTGCACTTTTTTGATACCTGAGATTGAAATCTGAGTTCCCTGCAGTTGCATCTGGTCAATGTACATCCTGATGAGAGGGACCTTCCAGGAAGAGGCTCCTGGCAGGAGAGGAGGGACCCCAGGCCCCCCACATGTCCTACTATCTGGCTTTTGTGGTGGGTGTGCTCTCTAGTTTTGTGTCATTTTGGAAGCTAGAGTCATTTTGGAAGAGGGAACTTCAATCGAGAAAATGCCCCCAGAAAATGCTTGTGGGCAAACCTGTGGGGCATTTTCTTGATTGATGATTGATGTGGGAGGGCCCGGCTCCCTGTGGGTGGTGCCATCCTTGGGTTTCCTGGGCTTTAAGGAAACAGGCTGAGCAAGTCAGGAGGAGCCTTCCAGTCAGCAGCACTTCTCCATGGCCTCTGTGTCAGCTCCTTCTCTAGGTTCCTGCCTTGAGTTTCTGTCTTGACATCCTTTAGTGGAGAACAGTGCTGTGGACGTGTAACCCTTTCCTTCCCAAGCTGTTTTGGGCCCTGGTGTTTCATCACAGCAATGGAAACCTTAACTAAGACAGGGGCTACGGAATATGTTTATGCTGCCCATAAAGTCTTGGCACAGCAGGCTTTCATGCCTGCCTCTGTATTTAGTCCCACATAAAATGGAACCACGGAGACAGAAAGGAACAGGGTGATTCAGGGACCTGTTAAAAGTGACTCCAATTTGGCCAACTCCAGCTGGAAAACAAAAGCACAAAATCAGGCTGCTTTGTTCTGGGAGAGGAGGAAAAGGGAAATCAACAAAACACGCCACAGCCACGTCTGGGTGCCTGAGCAGGACTGTGTTTATTCAGCCCTCGGAAATGCCTTAATGCGGGGGCTAGATGCTCTGTTTCATCAATCTGTAATTACAAGTAGCTTGTGTCGCAGTGATGATAAAATTGCTCTCTGTTTATTTAGGAACTAAACGGCATTAATTGGAGAGTGGAGAAGTGGATATTACTTAATTAACCTGAGATGGTGGCCTCTACTGAAAACCTACAACTACCGTGCAGGTGAGTGAGTGACCCTGGGACAGCCTGCTCTGCTGCCGAATGGGCTTTAAAGGGCACCCGTGGCTCAACTGGCGTTTCTGGTGAGCAGAAGGTGACAAGGGGCTGCGGGGTGTGGAGTTGGAAAGTACAGCAGTCACATAGGTGACAATGTGGAGAGCCGCTTCCCAGAGAGAAGACAGAGTTTGCAGGAAGGCGCTCCCCCCCCCATCTCTCTCCCTCTCTCTCATAAGCTTCATATTCATTTTATTCATAAGTAAGATACTCCAAAATAATGATACAGTATCAGGTACATAACCAGTAACATCATCACATCCTCTGCAAGTACTGCACACACATGATTGCATAAGCTACATTTTGTACTTTTAACTAATTAGTTGATTAATTAAAATGATTTTGTGTATGTATGGTGTGTGTGTGTGTGTGTGTGTGTGTGTGTGTGTGTGTATGGTTGTACACAAATGTTTATGGGTATACACTTTCATGTGTTAGTGTGAAGGCCAAAGGCTGAGTGTCTTCCTCAATCACTCTCCTCCTTACTCAGTCTTTGAAATGGCGTCTCTTACTCAATCTGGGGCTCACCAACTCATCTAGACTGGCTGGCCAGCAAGCTCCAGGGTCAGCCTCTGTCCCCATTCAGTGCTAGGCTTATAAACACAAGCTGCCACATCTGGCTTTTACGTAGGTCCTGGGATCCGGAGTCAGATCCTCAGGCCTGCATAGAGAGAGCTTCACCACTGTGTCAACCCTCTGGTCCCAGCCTTTTATACAATGGGCGGCAGAGTAGGTTTGAGAAAGCAGAATCACCATTCACAAGTGAGGACGTGTTGCACTGTGGTGTTATAATGGCCGTGATACCACTGAACGCTGAGTTCTTCAGGGCCCACCGTAATACGTCGTCTACCATGGATAGAATTGTGTCGTAATATGCTGTCTACCATCGACAGCATTCTGTTTCTAGGGTACACGACTGTGTATTGCTTGATTCATGTCTACACATTTTCTGACAGGTATGTATTGCATGTTGAACGTAACCCCCCCCCCCCGCCCATTTCCATGCCCTCACCCCAGAAGGGATTTCTTGCCAGCCTTCCTACCTCCCCTGGTTCCCACTCTCCATCCACCCTGCATCCTTCCATTCATCCTGGTTATCCGATTCCCACCCTGACAGGGAAGGACGGTCTAGGAGAAACACCATAGGCTGCAGCGTTCCAAGGGCAACTGAACAGAAGCCAGGAGAAGTACAGAGGAAACGGAGGAAGGGAAGTGTGGTCTTATGACCCTCACCTCTCTCTTCCCTCCTATTCAAATGGGGATTTCATTCTTAATGCTGATCTCTTTCTTCCTCCCTGGAATTGTCTTATGTAATTCAGGCGAGTGAAGGAGCCAACTTAATTTGATGGCATAAAAAGAAATGCACCTTTGTTTTCTTAAAAAGAACTAATGTTTGCCGTTGTCTCTTATTTATGAACACAATAAACCAAGCTCTGCTGGGGAGAGACTGCAAATGCACCGGAAAAGGGCAAAATATTTATAACTTTGTGACTGGAACGTTAGAAATGGGTAAATTAAAACCATCCCTCAGCACGAGGGATGTGCGTATCTCTAGAAACTCCTATGCATGTGTTTCAACCTCTTCTACGGGGTTGTTCTCGTGCGAGAGCCTTGGTAATGGGGGAGCTAGAACTGAAGAAGATGTACTTAAAGAATCATGTGTCTTCGCGTATGAGTAAAAGCAAGCCAGAAAGTCTTGAAGCTTTTGGAAACTTTTTGATTTGAAAATGGTGTCTGTCATACACCTACCTCACAGGGGCCTCACTGTCATCAGGGAAGACATGGCGATGGTCAGCCTTCAAACGTAGAGCGGAACACCCCAGAGTTCCACTCATAGCTACTGTGATAGAGAGGAAAGGGCACGCATTTCCAGAGGTGTGAAGCAGAATCTTTTTGTCTTTCTATAGAGAGGAAGGGAGAGAAGACACACACACAGAGACAGAGAGACAGAGAAAGAGAGAGAGACAGAGACAGAGAGAGACAGAAAGAGAGAGAGAGAGAGAGAGAGAGAGAGAGGGAGGGAGAGAGAGAGAGAAAGAGAGAGAGGAGGGGGGAGAGAGACTTGATCAAGTCTAGAGAGAAAACTGAATTGTCAGTGGGGTTCAGAAAGGCGAACTGGAGGACTACAGAGAAAAAGTCTTTGCCCGGCAGCTTGTTCACCCTCCTGGGAGGTCGAGGGTGGGTGAAGGTTGAGGGCAGCCACATTTTAGTTTTTGGTTAATGTGAATTTTGTTCCACTTGATTAGTAGAGATCTTCAGCTTCTCTGCGAAGTGTGTGGGGAGCACAGAGAGAAGGGCGGAGGACCTGAGCCCAGCCCTGCAGACACAAGGCTCCTCTGAGCAGTGCTAAGTCCGGCAGAGAAGGGCAGGAAGCTGAGCTCAAACAATTCAGTCTTGCACTGAATGACAGTGCTAACGGCTTCTGGAACAATGACTTGGGTGGCTTCTGGAACAATGACTTGGGTGGCTTCTGGAACAATGACTTGGGTGGCTTCTGGAACAATGACTTGGGTGGCTTCTGGAACAATGACTTGGGTGCTTCGACATACTTTGTTCTGAACAATGACTTGGGTGGCTTCTGGAACAATGACTTGGGTGGCTTCTGGAACAATGACTTGGGTGGCTTCTGGAACAATGACTTGGGTGGCTTCCGGAACAATGACTTGGTGGCTTCTGGAACAATGACTTGGGTGGCTTCTGGAACAATGACTTGGGTGGCTTCTGGAACAATGACTTGGGTGGCTTCTGGAACAATGACTTGGGTGGATTGGAAACAGCAGATATTTGTTGCTCACAGTTTGGAGAGTGGGAAGTCCAAGGTTATGGTGCCATCAGATGAGGCTTTGGTAAGACTTTACTTCAGGTTCACAGAGGGCATCTTCTGGCTGAGTTTCTATGAGGTTGAAGGGGTGGGAGAGCTCTCTGGGTCCTCCTCTGCAAGCATACTAATCTCATTCATCAAGGCTCCATCTTTGTAGCCCAGTGACCTCCCCCCAACCTTACACATGGGGTTGCAACATTTGAATCTTAGGGGAAGGGTAAATTTACAGATACCATGTAAACCAAAGCTCAGTAAAACTATTTCGAAAAGAAATGCCAGGTGGTTACTTGACAGTAGCCGTGAGCTCAGCATGGGGGTGGACAGATGTGAGCTTTTGTATCACAGGCCCATCACGTAGGAGCTGAGAGGCAGGGGTCTGACAGCTGCTTATCCCAGCTAAGCAGTGTTTTTCCCGTTAGTGCCAACCTCCAAAGATTGCTGGGAGCTTTAACAGCACGCAACAAGTAAGGACCGGGTAGCATTAACCAGTATCGCTCTCAATTGTTTCTACACATTTCCCTTCCCAGGTGTCTCTTGGGCAATGTAATGTAGTAGAGAGAGAATGAGATTTTGAGGTGGGATATTTGGGCTGGGGGTCCCTTGCCTCAGGGCTTGAAGCAGTAAAAGCAGTGAGTGGGTATTGCTGCTCAGGGGTATTGTGTTGCAGCCTGGGTGTGAAAAGCAAGTGTGACAAATGAGGTGGAAATTTCCACAGTCTCACAAATAGGAACAAGTTAACCATGTATGAGTCTCCCTTGCTTCTTTACGCCGCTGGAGTTTCTGGACACAGAGAAGATGAATCATCCTTATTATATGTGAAAGAGTAAAGGATGCCGTGGGCCTGAGATAAGCAGTTGGGTATTGTTTTGGAAGCCGGGTCTATGAATAGGGATGATGGTATAGCTTATGTTCTGAGGAAAGTGAAAGAGAAAGCTGTCACTAACGACACAGTGACAACTGGTATCGGTGGAGGCTGTCTGGACAAACACAAGAGAACTGCTCGTCCCTATACAAGGGATGCTTAAACTGATGTTCATCTGTGTGCCTCTGAAGAACAGATACCTCTACTCTGAGCACATGGTTCACTGGGTAAAACACTTGCTGTGCAAGAGTGAGGACCTGAGTTTGGATCTTTAGAACTTACGTAAAACCTGGGTGTGGTGATGTGTGCCTATAACCCCAGTACTGGAAGAAGAGAGATGAGCAGGTCCTGGCGCCTCACTGGACAGCCAGTCTAGCTGAAAGAAATGGTCAGCTCCAGGTTCAATGAGAGACTCTGTCTCAGAAAAAAAGGTAAAGAGTTGTAGGGGAAGATGCCCAAAGTGTACAGGTTCCCCCACCCCCACAATATACATGTGTATACACGTAAAACACACACACACACACACACACACACACACACACACACACACACACCTACAGCTAGAAGGTGGTTTTTCAGGTATCTAATATTATTAGATCTCAGATTTTAATAAAATTTACGATCACCTTTTGCCCTTGGACCTTGGAGTTCAGAGGATCCATATTAAGCCAGATCTGCTTAGACATGACGAAGGCTTTCCAGTGGCTAGGGATAGAAACACATTCTGGATTTGGACAACTTTGCTGTCTCCTTTTAAAGTTTCTCTACCTGAGAATGAATCCTCCAAGAGTCTTCTTCTTTATGACCACAAGGTCTGGCTTTGATGTTGCAGAAATGTTTCTTTGGAAGCGAAGTCGCTCAGAAGCATCCATGGCTCAGTGTCTTCCTTAGTTGTTAAAAACAGCAAGCATTTGGCCGAGGCTGTTGGTTAAAGGATGCTATTTTAAAAACCCCGAGGCTTATGCCTTTTGATCATCACAATAAAGACTCTTTTGGACAAATACCATCAATGGATGATAAATTTATGGAAGACCATGGTTTGAAATGCCGCCTGTTTGATCATTTATTAATTGCAAGGGGTTGGATCATGACTGTGCAGAGGAGAGTCCACATAATTCCTTGCCAAGGTGACAAGTGGACACCTTTGAAAGAGAACAGTGAACATAGTATGCCTCCTCATGGTGTCCAGGAATAATTGCCACCATGGAATCCAGCTGGGGATGTGTTAACCTGTGTCTGATCACAGTGGAACATCAAAGAGACACATTTGGGCAATTATTAGAGAACAATGACAAAAGTGTCACAGCCACGATGATAAAGCAATCCTGGAATCAGCAGTCCAGGGAGATGGCAGATAAATGGAATTCATGGTAGTCAACTGGATCATGCATGGAGAGGAAATATTCTGAAGAGGATGTGTTTTGACAATTGATAAATTGGAATATGATCTTTATTTAGGCAGAAGTATTTTATTATTGTCATTTTCTGAACTGATAACTTCTTTTAAGAAATAACCTTATTTTTAGGAAACATACATTGAAGAAAGAGATGGCAAGGCATGATGTATATACACCTACTCTCAATTGGTTCAGAAAACTCAGAATTTGAGTGAGCATGAGTTCAGAGGTAACAGACCAACCAGTTCATTTGGTGGAGTAAATTTCAAGTCAGCATCGTCACCTTGAGGATGCTGTGTTGTATTACTTGCTCATTTTGGCCAGGCTGACAGTGAAAAGCCGGAGTAAACAGTAACATAGAGCAGAAGATGTGCCCTGTGTGGTTTAGGGAAGAGAGTATCTTGAAAGCACTCACAGCTATGGACAAGGTGGGCGTGAGCAAGGCTCCAGTAATTTCTAAAGAGATCAGCACATTAAACAGAAACACACTTCACACTGGGACAATACAAAAGGTGACCCAAGACAAGACTCTGTCTCCAACAGGCTCCAGCATATGCAAACATACATTCATCTGAGAGTCTTCCATTCAAAAGGAAATCACCTAAATAAAGAGCACATGAATGGAGAGCATCCTCCAGGTACCTTACTCAAACAGCCCAGGAAAGTGTTTCATGGGTCCAGCCACATGGGCACTTGAAGGCTGATTCAACCATGGCCCAAGGGAGGCCAACTACATCTTGAACTGACAGAAAAACTAGTTGTCATCCAGGTGGGGATGCTTAGCACAAAAGTTTGTAAGAGTCCCTGCGTGGAGCTCTGGAGTGCATTGTGTATTAAGCTATGAAAATAAAGTTCAAATTGCAGTGGCGATCCTAGGATACTATTGTTGGGTAGCAATTTTCTCCAGTACTAAAATTTTGTGTTTTGGAGGGAAGCTTGTTAAGACCCAGGCTGTTAAAAGGGAGGTGAGACATAGGAATATTTTAGACTGGATGTTTACAGGAGGTAAAACAGCAGGATGTTCTAAGGGAAGTGAAATACTCCATCCTACAGTAACTCAAACTCAGGAAATAAACATTCAAAATAACCTCAGGAAGTCCCTGAAACCAATAATATTTACTATGTACCCTGCCTAAGCATGTATAAGCAGTAAGGACTGCTGAGAGAAACTCTCAGACCAGCTGAGATGCCTAGAAGGCTTTAGATAAGCGGCACAGTCTGGAATAAGCAGAGCTGCTGACCTGTCTGGACCAAACAAAGATCAGCTGAGCTGCCTGGGAGAGACTCGGCCCCCTGAGTCACCTGGAGAAGACCCTCCAGTCTTCCGAGTGACCTGCAGATTTTGCAGTACGCCCAGGTTTCTGGCATTCATGAGCCATCATCCACGCTGGGCTTTGGTGATACAGCTAGCTTTGCGTCATTTCTTCTCTTGTGAGTAAGCCCTTGGTCATAGTGCTGTAAGTTATCCTGATAAAACTCAATTGGTTCACCAAGTTAGACTGGTGGCGTTTGTACTTCAGTCTGTCAGTTCCCAGTGTGAGGTGAGTAGACATTTGTTCACGTCTCCAGGAACAGTGCAGTATCACACAACAACTAGAAATACCAGAGATGGGAGATGTATGCTACAGGAAACTTCAGGTGCTGTGTGGAGCTAGCCTAAGAGAGAGACCACGTGTATGGAAAATGGCAGGGTCAAAGGGCATGGGCTGCCCACGTCAGTTGGAGCTCAGCTGGTACCATGTGCTCTGGATACCAGGAGTGGACGTAGAGGATCCTGCTTTGACCCAGTCTTCTCACGCCGTCATCCCCTTCCTTCCATCTGTGATGGGAACGTTGACTCTGAGCCACTGTAGAATGGGAGCATGTCCCTTGTCCTTTTGGCTGTTACAGGGACTCACAGCTCAACTTAAAATCTCAGAAGAAACTTAAGATTCTGAGCAGTGCCAGTAAGGGACCAGTGAAGCAGGACACACACTCCTCTCCTGTCCCTGTAATCTGTAACTGGGATGTCTAACTTCACCAGGGCTCATGTCGGTGAGGACGAGAAACTTAGAGGCAGCTGAGTGACAGGGGTCTGACTCTTGGGGACCTGAGTTCCTCTAGGAGATTGAGATTGTTAAAGATAGAACCTTAGTGTTTTACAATTACAGCTTTAAATGACAATGCCAAGTGATTATCGCTGAGGAAGGGTCACCTTTACACTACACTATGCTAAAGTTATAACCCCCCAAAACTATATGTGAGCTCCACAGTTAGACCAAGAATGTAAGAATGCGTCATCCTAAAGTATTTGGGCTATGAGATACCATAGTGGGGCTGCTAACACAGTGATGCCCACGCAAGAGAGAGAAAAACAAGGTAAAGAAAACACGGGGTAAAGGCCAAGGAGACGGAGCATACAGGATCCATGGTTAACTGTGGGGGATTCCCTGGTGACGGCCTCCCTCCATGGTTACTGGGGCTAGAGCAGGAGGAGGACTGAGAGCCGGGAGAGGGACGTCACTAGAAGGGAGTGAAGGTCTTCATCCAGGATGTGGAGCAGGAGGCCGTGGTGAAGGTACAGTTAGACCACTAGGCGTGCGGACGTGGCTACGAGTTGGCTGGCCTGGTAGGGCCAGAGTCTTTGGTTGTAGCTCTTCTACACAATGGCAGTTCTCCCGAGTTACTTACTGCATCTGATGTTGAGAGGGACACTTACCCAAAAAGGCCATCAGGCAAAGTCCTGTCATTACGTTCAATATGACCATGCAGGGATCTTTATCTGGTTCTGTCTCAATATAGTTTTGGACAATGAAATCTGAGCCAAGTCTGAGGTGGACCTCCTCCAGGGGAGATGAGTTGAACACTTATAGTTTAGGAATTTAACCCTTACAGGGTCTATACTCAAGTTCTTCTTAGCCCCTGAGAGCTCTCACTACAGGTATAGGGTGAAGGATGTACTGGGCACCTTGTAGCAACCCACCCAGCCCTAGTGGTTGTGAGAACGTCTCCTGGTACCATGCTTTGTATCTTCCCAACTTCCATGTAGGATCTTTCAGGAAGCCTGGCATTGGTGTAGGCTTCTAGGACTGCCATGCACCAGTGTGGCCATGCTCCCATTCACCATGGAGCCAGGGCCACCACAGGCTGTTAGAACTCTCAGTCAGGACATGGGGAAAGAGGCAGATCCCATTGTGGTGAGGTACAGAAGAATATACTGTGCTCTTCCAAAATACGATTTAAATTCATTCCATAACAAGCAAGCCGGAGGTAAAGGTGACAGTTTGGTTATAGAACTCATGAAGGTAGTGGGGGCAGCAGCCACGGAGACGGCTCACTTTCCAGAGAAGGAGGTGTGCCCTTGAGTAGCTGTGAAAAGACATTGTAACACCAAGACCTGGGGATGCAGAGAGCCGCTGTTAAAATTGGGCTATCAATCTTGTTCTACCTCAGGCAAAGAACTACAGCAAGGTGAGGCTTTTCCTGTTTGTAACGTTGTGGTCATAACAGGACTTCCTTGCCGGGACTATGGACTGTGGACTCTGCTGGGACCACAGGGCCAGTTGAATTTCTTAAGAATGCTCAGTGCACATTAGCTGTAAGTATAAATGCTATACTTTTTTGTGCATGTGTTTCTTTATACACACACATTGTACACTTGTATATTATTATTCTATATAAATAAATGTATTTCACAATTTTACTCATGTATCCTGTTTTAATCGCATATATAAAAGACCATACCTCTGTACATACTGAAGGTATGTATAAAGTCCATCTGTGGCCAAACTAGAAAGTAGATTTTGACAGCGAGGCAGAGAAGATAACTTGGGCAGGATTTGAAAAGAGTTTTTCATGGAAAATGTGCCATACAGTGTCTTTCTCAGAAGACACCCATATCACAGCAACTCACGCTAAGTTCACTTGCTGTGGAGTCAAAGATGAATACTTCCTTAACATTTAACATTTTCCCTGTGTCTGAAGGTAAGGAATGGAAGGTTGCCATGGATTATGTTGCCAGCATTGTGCACATGTGTGTGTGTGTGTGTGTGTGTGTGTGTGTGTGTGTGTGTGTGTGTGTGTATTTGTGTGCTGGGCAGGGACAGGGGCCACTTCCCTCTCAGCTTCCCCTGTCAGCCATCTGCTCTCTCCTCACTGTCTCCTTTCTGTTCTTCCAGAGACTCCCTGCTCTCTCTCACCATTGTCCTTTTCTTGGCTTAACCCATTGCTTCCTCAGTACCTACATTTATTCACTTTAGAGTTTAAAAGAAAATTAGAAGGAAAGCAGTGTGTAGCCTAAAAGTTCTTCCCTGCTGGATATATCTATCTGTGTTCAAAAATAGTCCTGAAATGTGGGTCATGTGAAAGATGGAAGAATGTACAAGAGAGATCTTTTGACTTCCCACTCAGAGATTGAGGTCTCCATCCCCACCAACTGCTTGATATAGAAATCAGTAATGGTAGAAAAGTCCTGGAGTCGCTGATCTCCATCAAACAGAATTCCGCCATGTTCCAGCCTGCAGTCTCTGTTGGGGCCCTCGGGCCAGGTCATTACATCCCCACACCTCTGCCTGGGGGGATATCTTCTCCTCCTGCCTGTTCCAGCTCCTGAACACTTGAATCTTCCCTGGACCCTGCCCCAGAGTGCTGGGGAGACCCAACAAAGAAAGGCCTCCACTTGCAGGGAGTTTTATGGAAAACTTTCTACACCAAGGATCCAAAATAAAACCTAGCATAAGCCTAAACTAGCAAAGGTGGAGAAATGTCACTTGGTGGAGTGCCGGCCACAGAACGTTTCTTGAGGCTTGTGACCTGCAGAATGATGGAGGCCCCGGTTTTTGTTTGACCCATGATGCTCTTGTGTATGGCATGGTCTTACTGGGAGCAAGACATTCCAAATGTTAATGTTTAAGACCATAAACATGAAGATGGGACACAGGCAGGGAGACGTGAAGAGGCGGTATAGGCTGTACAGTTCCAGAAACTCACTTCCGACACAAAAGCAAGCAGATTTGATTATTTCCTTCCATTCTTCTTTCCCTTTTGTGTTTCTGCGGTGCTGACGACAAAGGAGCGAGTTTCGTGGACTCTGCTACAGCTGAGAAGATGAAAATCATTTTGGTCTCTTTCTTCCTGTTTACTCACTTCCTGTCATTCCTGTGCTTGGCTCACGCACTAATTTTAGAGTTCACTGAATATGACATTTAGCTCAACATGGGAACTTGAGCTCCACAGTTCCTGTTACGGCCTCCTGAATCCAGGGACAGTGCCCATTGTGCAGGACACTGAGCAAAGAAACCGATTGTTCTGCGGAATATGACCGCTGCCATGTTCAGTGTGCTCATGTGAAAGCCACTTCACGTCTAGTGAATGCATTTGAGACGCATGACTGTCCAGACTTGCCTTCTACTGCCCTCCCTGAAGTGTCCCTGAGTCCCGTTTAGGACGTTTGTTCTGCCGAGTGTGTGCTCCGACACCAGCCTCGCTCTTCTTTACATGGCTACTATGTGAAGAGCAGCCAGTCAGTCGATGATACTTTATTGAGTGGCTGGGCCAGGCATAGCCAGGGTTCTGCTGTGCTGGCCACTGATCAGATGCTGGAGCTCTGATAATGTGCCAAGTTGCTCATGGGGGCTTGGAGGATGTCCTGTATTCAAAGCACTTCATACCAAGCCCTGCTGTCTTTACTGGGGATGGTAGGATGCTGCCACAGGGTCAATTTGAACTTAAATTCTAGGTGGCTGGGCTGGAATTAACTATATCTGTTCTGTGATGTGCTTTCTATGTTTTAATCTTGTTTAATATTCCAATACGGCACAGCATCCTTTTTGTTAGCATATCAAGGAGAACTTAAGCAAGCCAGAGAGTGAGAACCAGTAAATGCACAGGGCTGGAAAGCTCAGGCATTTACGATGAAGGTCTTGTGGTGAGCTCTCATTCCAAAGCTAGTTGGTCCATTAAGTGTGGTCCGAAGATTGGGCAGGGGCTGCTTCTGATGGCTGCTTGGCTGACTCTTGCACATGCAGGTGGTAACAGTAGCAGCCGACGGTCTGCATGAGGCCTATTGGGATTCCCAAGGCTGTGATATATGTTCAGAAACTGGGGAGGGACAGGACGTGCCTGGTCATCCGCGGCTCTGACAGGTATGTCAGTGATGCTGCGTGGTGATGACGACCTCGTTCTGCCTGACCCAAACACGGCATCTCTGATCTGAGTGTCTCAGTGTGTGTGTTACCTCTGAATTGTCCAAGAAGGGTAGACCACCTCTGTAGTGCGGCACCTTTTGTTCTTTCTAAGAAGCGTTTAACTTTATCTTGTGTGTGGAGAGGGGAAGGATAGACGCACATGTTGAGGGGACCATGGGTGTTAGTTCTCATCTTCCGCCCTGTTGAACGGGCAGGGACTCTCTGTCTCTGCCCCTTCTCATCAGCTTGTGAGAGCTGTGTAGCAAGTGCTTTTACCCACTGGTCCATCTCCTCAGTCTACCTTTCTTCCTTATAGTCATCACAAGCTATGACTAGATGGTGGCATTGTACTGACCCAACGTCAAAGTCCTTCTCGACACAGCACTCTGGGCAGCCTCTTCCTATCGACCATGGCCACATCTGGGTCTGGATTATATAATAATGACAAGACTTGAATATCCAGATAGCAACTTGTCTAAAATGTCAATTTATAATAATGTCTTGGATTATAGTTTTTGGTAATGAATTTCCTGGAGATGTCATAGATGTTGACATAGTTTATTGTGTATGACCCTATTATTATCATTTCTGGTTGTGCTTTTGCCCCTTAATTCCGTAGCAGTTCTGACTAGGACTTGTTATGGAGCTGGCTGTATACACAGGGCAGGCCAGAGAGAGGCTGCTTTACTTCTGCTGGTGTGGATGGGAGGGGGCTCTTTGTGTCATGGCCCCTTCCCATCTTGCTATCACACCCAGTAAAGTTTTGGATCATGCAACCTTTGTCCTTCCTCAAGCAGAGAAGATTCAAAATAAAGGTCTGCTATTAAGAACCTCATCTTTCATGTGAAATGCTTCTTGCCAATTTGGGAATTATACCTGAATCCATCTGGCATTCATATTGAACCATCTCAAGCCAGGGTGGAATGGAAACTTGGCTCCACATTCTGCTACAAGATTGGATGATGCTAGAGATTCACACATTCCACCTGAAAGGACAACTCACTCTGCTTGGTTCTTCCTATTATCCTAAGAATCAATGGGGCCCAACGATGGTCTTGGGCATGATTACCTATTGGGTGGGTTTGAACCCGTGTGGGTTGTCTCTGCCAGGACAAGGGGGAACCAGCTATGGGGTTCTGTAAGGAAGATATAGGCTGCAACAGATACTTAGCTTTGGACACACCTCGCTGCTTCTCTCAGAAGCACACTTACTTCATTATTTTGTTGCAAAATTGCAAAGGAACTTGTTTTGTTTAAGGAGGGGAGAGCTTAGGGACTTGGAAGATGGCTGTAAGGAGATGGAGATACCAACAGGCCCACTGAGGCTGCCTTCGGGGGTTTGCCAGGTCTGTAAGAGCTGGATTTAGAAAAAGTGTGGTGGTGGTTGGCGGTGTGTGTGTGTTGTGTGTGTGTGTGTGTGTGTGTGTGTGTGTGTATGTGTGAATGTTAAAAACCCAAGCAGACTTACCAGTGTTAATATGCATAATAAAAGTTAATGTCTATGGGGTGCTAATGGTCCAGGCTCCCTTTTTATTATTGACATCAATTTAACGTTGTTGGGGAACTTATTAGATGCAATGTTCCTCTGTACTCGCTATGGAAATAGAAACAAGAGCCACATTCCTCTGTTGTTAATTCAGCTTCTAAAACAGAGAGTGTTGGCAAGACCCTGGTGGTAAACAATTCCACTCATTCCCTGATCACCACGGCAGCCAGGAAAATGAATATTAATGAAACCATGTCCTGCCACCGGTACAAATGCCCCGGGCTTTCTACAGAATGACTGGGGAGGGCACTGCTTGTCAGCTTGCCTTGGAAGTGAATAATTTCACTCAACGGTGTCATCAAAGGCACTCAGAGGGGCATCTTTCATTCTGTTTTGGATGCCCTGATGAAGAATACTGGACACGTGCCGCCTTGCCTCATCAGCGGCTGTCCCCTTGCTGTGTCAATGTTCTGTGTTGGAGAGATGAGGTATCTGTGGGACCGGCAGAGCTTTCCGAGGGAAACAGCTTCCTTGTTTTCGTTGGCACACATTCATTGCACTCAACAGTGCGCTCCATAAGGATGTGTTTACTCCAGCATCTTATACTTGGGCTGCATGGCCCCCACTGCTGCTTTCCTCTCCACCCCCCAAACAACGCCATCTAATCTCCTTTGTTTTTCAGACAATTTCCCTTCTACTTTTAGGTTGTGTATGCATGATGGCTCTGTCTCTGTACAAAATCCACGGACAAGAGAAAACGGGATGTTTGTCGAGTCTGACTTAATTTGCCTAATATGATGCTTTTCAGTTGTATCCACTTTCCTGCAAATGACATTATTTCATTTGCTTCTGTGGCTGACAAAAGTCGTAAACACACACACACACACACACACACACACACACACACACACACACTACACTATTTTCTTTCTCCATTCCTCTGTTGCTCGATAGTGAGGTCAGCTCTGAACCTTTGCTAGTGTGATCAGCTGCTATAATAACTGTCAATGCAAGCACCTCTGCCATGTGCCTGCTTGGAGTTCTCTGGATAAACACCTGGGGTGGTATAGCTCAGTCATGTTCTGGACCTATTTTTAGTTTATTAGGGAACTCCAAACTGATTTCCACAGTGGTTGATCTAATTTACGCTATCTCTAACAGCATGGAAGGGTCTCCTTTCACAGGGGAAATGGGTTTTAAATGATCTTAATTTGGCTCCCAATCTTGAGCTTTGGAAAAGCCCTTTGGCATCCGCTGGACTGGAGACCTGCTCCATCTCCTCCCGCAGCCGCTCTTTCCCTGGATGTCTACTTGCGAGTGACTGGACTTCCTGGATTGGCATGGTAGGTGCAGGCATCTTTCTTTGGGGGTAAGCTTGGTAATTTCAAACCCAAACATTTTAAACCATCTGTAGTTGGTTGTTTTTCACTCTTTGCTCTTTGGCTCTTTGGGGGCCCACCACCCAGCTCCCAAATAAACACACAGAGTCTTTTTTTTTCTTATGAATGCCAGGCCTTAGCTTGCTCATTTCTAGTCATCTTTTCTTAACTTAATTTATCTCATCTACCTTTTGCCTCTGGGCTTTTACCTTCCTCTGGTCTATATAACTTTCTTTCCTTCTTACTCCATGGTATGCTGTGCAGCTGGGTACCTGGGCCCTGGCGTCCTCCTCTCCTTCTCCTTTTCTCATTCCTCAATCTTTTCTTCCCAGATTTCCCCTCCTATTTATTCTCTTTGCCTGCCATCCCTGCCTATTCTTTCTCTTGCCTAGCTATTGGCCATTCAGCTCTTTACTAGACAAATCAGGTATTTTAGACAGGCAAAGTAACATGCTTCACAGAGTTAAACAAATACAACATAAAAGAATGCAATATATCTTTGCCTCCTTAAAACAAATGTTCCACAGCATAAATACATGTATCCCTTCTTTAACTAATATTTCACAACCACCATCACAATAGACTTTTCAAGAAATGAAATGTCTTGTCAACCCTGAGAATGGCTTTAAAGGTGACTCTTTGTCCTTTTTCTCCAAACAGGTGGGAATACTTATATTCTTTATTACTGTCAGGTTAAGAAGTGGTCTTTGTAGATATTATTGGATCTGAGGGGTGCTTGCTGTGGTTTTGAACTGGTGGTTGTAGATGACTGTGTATCCATAAAGGAAAAGTCACTTTGGGCTTTTTCCTACATTGCAAAGAAATACTGTGTTTTATATGTAACAGAACTTACAAGCAATCTTCTAGAGAAAGGGTTTACATATCTCAGAGTGGACAGTGACAATTCACCACTTAAGATGAGAGAGAGAGAGAGAGAGAGAGAGAGAGAGAGAGAGAGAGAGGGAGAGAGAAGAGTCAATACATGTGTGGCATAGATCAGAAAGCTTGGGGACCATAGGGAAATCCAACAGAGGGTCTCCCGGCACACTGTCCCAACACATGCCTCAGTCTGAGTCCTTGGCAAGCGTGTGGAACTGGGATTCAATATGCACGAGGTTGAGTGCAGAACTTGGTTGTGAGAGTGCAGGGAGAGGGGTTACAGGAGAGGCCAGAGTCACAGTGTGGATCTTACCCTATGAGAGGAGACGGGAAGGAGGGCACAGCCCTGTGGAAGCATCGAGAACATGCCACAGGGCTGACGAGAAGTCCTATGTCTGCCTTAGTGACCTGCCACTGGCTGAGAGCAGCTCAGGGACACAGAGATGATGGATTTCAAAGTGTCAAGTTTGAAATCAATTCCTGGTCAGTTACCCCTCCCGGATGTTGGAGGGCTTGAGGCACATTCTGGTGGCTGCCACCATACATTTCATACTCCATACATTAGAGTTCCTGTCTTCTTCAACAGTCCCTTCACTCAATACCTGTCTTGTGCCACATGTTAGATGTCTCCTGAGCATGAAAAGCTGTAGAAGGAAATGAGAAGAGGAGGGAAGATTGAAATCACCTCAGGTGCATGTTCATCCTGCATCCTGTTCCGATGACTAGTTCACAGTGGCGGAGTGAGTGAGAGTTAGAGCCCGGGGCTTTTCCCATCTGTGTTCCACTGTGCACTGGTCAAGATCACAGAGTGTGGCCGGATGGCAGGCTGCAGCTGGGTGTTTGAAGCTCCTGTCACTCCAGAATGTCAATCTCCTCATCACTTCCTTTCCAGAGTGTCCTCCGTGGACAAGGTGTGACACAGGCATTGCTTTGCTGTGCCTGACAAGTTGGCCGCAGGCACACATTGGTTTTCACAGTCCTGTTTCGCGCAAGCGAAGACTTCCGCCTCCTTTTGACTTTCCACAGTTGGCATTTGAGTGCTCTCATCCCTGCTTACTGGAGGGTCTACCTGTATTTCAGAGATAACGCCGTGGGCATGGGGACACCTGAGCAGATCTGGTGCCCACTAGCTGTACAAGGCTAGACAAGTTCTCCAAGCTTTCTGGTTCCTGTTTGCAAACAAAGGAAACTCACCTTCTATTAATTACAGAACAAGGGGGCTCTCAGCATAGAATTTTATGGAGTCAGATACATCTGCATTCCACCCCACGCAAACGCCATTCTTACAAGCTGAAAACCCATTAGGGTTTGGCAGCTTCATATCATACAACACAAAATTAAGACATAAGTGAAGGGTTCTTTTGCAGTGTGTGTGTGTGTGTGTGTGTGTGTGTGTGTGTGTGTGTGTGTGTGTGTGTTGGAAAGCACCCTTACCCTCTGTGGGATCAGTAAGCTGTGAGTTATGTCTTCCAAAAAAAATAAATAAATAAAAGAGTGGAGGGACTGTTGGTCAATGATATTGATCAGCAGGGATGTCTGTGAGCACAGCATTACTGTTAACAGGACATTTGAGATTATTTATGATGAATACATAAAAATAATAGTGTTGGAGCTCCTGGCTTCATAGGCTTCTGTCCATGTTCTCAGAGTCTTAGTGCTCTGTGCATGTGGTGTGGCACAGTCTACGAAGCTGGTGAGCAAACCTTTCCAAGTAGACCTTAGAGAGACACCCAGACTGAAGAACAGGGCAAGTGACAGAGTCTAATGAGCTGAGCTGAGTGTTTCCGTGGGAGAGAAGGAGAGACTCCAGTGACAAGTGGACCATCGAGTCAAGTGCTGGGGGCAGATGACATTTGCCCCAGGCCCCACGGCACACATAATATGACTTGGAAGAGAAGATCTGACACGGAGGGCAAAGAACAGAACAGAAAAAGGAAAAAAAAAAAAGATCCATACATATTGATTGGAAAAAGTGTTTGAGGTTGTCTGCCAAGTGGGAAGGGAGCTAGCGGCACCGTCCGCGTGGGCTCTTTCTCTTTGTCAATAATAAATGTGTAGATTAATGAGGCATCCTCAGAAGCACAGCTGTGCACCTCTTCCCATGGGGACCCTGGGAGAACCTCAGGCACCATTTCCCTTTTCTACAGCATCAAGCAGGATGAAAGCCATTTTTGTGTGACACTGCCTGGATTTCATTCCCACACCCGCCGTCTGTGCAGAGTGGCCAAGTCTGAGCTTTCGAAGCCTCTATTTTTCTATGTGTATAAAAGTTAAGTAATATCTACCCTGTGACCTGTGAGGATGATGTAATAAGTCACATGTGGAGTACAGTGCCAGGACTGGAGAGATGGCTCAGTTGTTAAGAGCGCTTGCTCTCTAAGAGGAGGCTAGAGTTCAGATCTAGTCCCCGCAAGGGGAGGCTCACAGCTGCTCGTAATTTCAGCTCCAGGGGTCTCACACCATCTCTGGTCTCATCAATCTGCCCCGCTCCTGTGCCCAGGTACATGAACACACACAGGAGCACAGCCGCACACATGCATAAAAAGTCTTTAAGAAAAATAAATACTATGATAAGACACAGATGGTGTTCAAAACGAATAGCTATAATCATTACTAGTATAGTTCTGTGTTTTATGTAACAAATTGCTTCATACTCAGAAAAAAAAATATTTCAAAGGAATTTGTTTGAGACATGCCTGGAGAGACAATTACTCAAATTCTACATGAAAACAACTGAAATTAATAAAAGGGTGCACGAAATAATCATTGCAAGTATAAAGCCGGAAGAATTCCTGTGAATATTAACTGACTGAAATCTACAATCCACAGAAGGATTTACTTCTGTTTCTAGGGAGTCGTAACGCCGGTTGTAGTCATGATCACACTTATTTTGCCTTTTGTAAGCTCCTGTTGACTGATGCACCACAGCCCGTGGTTTGTGCCTTGTGTTATAGAACAGGTAGTCTGCACATGTCTGTCTGTTATACTTGACCACTGAGGTGAGTGGCAGGGCTCTTGGCTTTGGAAGAGGACACAGGTAACAATCAGAACTCTTGAAAGTCCTGTCCTTAGAGATGACCAGGCCTTCAGGTGGGCAAGATGACGACATTTCTGAAGCCACGATGGAGATTAGATGAGAGAGTCAATGACATTGACTCAGGTGTACAAACATGTAGACTCAGTTAACTGATAACACATTTTTGTGTGTAGTCCCACCATGTAAGAATGTGTGAATGTGGAAGTAGATTTTTATTGTCAAGACTGCAGATGAGAACACAGTCCAACCACTGTCTCCATGTCAGCCCAAGGATACCTGGAAGAGAACCTAGCTGGACCTCCCGGAAATCGCAACTCACGGAAACTGCAAGGTACTAATATGTGTGATTGGAGCCATGGCGTTGGTGGTAACTTGCGAGGCACCAGGAGATATCTGATGTATCTGTATTAAAATAATGGTTTATGGAGGCTTGGGAGAACCTCAGCGGCTGAGAGACAGCTCAGTGGCCAAGAGCATTTGCTGCTCTTGCAGAAGATCTAGGTTTCATCCTCAGCACCCACATGACATTTCACGACCTTTGTAACTCTAGTTCCAGGGAATCCACGACCCTCTTCTCGACTCTGCAGGTCCTACAGGCACGTGCAGTTAGACATGCGAAAGAAATAAACTTTAAATAGTTTATCTTCTCAAGGTTGTCCCCCAGAACGTAAGGATAAGGATTGTGGTTGTATTTGGAGTATCTAAGTGTATTTAAAGACAATTTTTAAAAAAAATGAATCCAGCCATGGCCTTAACAGCAAGCTGGCTGTTTCCTGAAGGATGTCATCTCCTGGCCAGGTTTGCCTGAGACGTCCACATTCTCACTACTCTGCCTGTGGGGTAGGCAGTTGGAGGGTCTGACCTCCTCCCTGGGGCCGCAGACGTCATGAACACTTTCTCTTTACACTGAAAAGCTGCTTTTAAAGAATTGGTGTGTGCTCATTGTGCATGGATCGGGGTGTCATGGGGATGTTTGGTACAAGTGTGAATTGTACTTTGAGTGTATGCCCCAACCTATGTCTCCCTTGCTTGGACCCCTCTTCCCTAGTTTGTCTCCTTAAACAATTTTGTTTCTACTTTCAGGCTATACATACATACATACATACATACATATATACATACATACATGATTTTAATATCTGTATAAAATTTAGGAACTAAAAACAAGAGGAAAATACAGTATTTGTCTTTCTGAGACAGGCTTAATTAGTCTGATGTGATAATCTCCAGTCTCATGCATTTTCCTGCAGATTTAACAGTTTTGTTCATCTTTATAGCTGGATAAAATCCTCCGGTGAATAGACACAACGTTTTCTTTATTCCTCAGACAGTGGGCATCTAGGTTGGCTCTGTAGCTTAGTTGTTAACGAACTGGACTCTTTCAAATCACACAGTGGCTGCTGGATCTGTTCTAGCCTCACAGTGTGCAAATTCTCTGCATCAGAACACAGCCTCCAAGATCCATCTACAGGTATAAGACACACTATAAAACCTAACAAAAATTCGCTTGGCTTTTGACTTCCTGCCCTGTAGCTTGGTATTTTCCCGGTAGTATTTGCACAAGTCGTCGCCCTCCAGTTTGTGTGCGGAGATGCTCATCTGTCACCTCCCCCTGTAATGAGCATTTTGTTTAGAGACTGTCTCTTCTCTACCTTCTGGCACAGCCCCCGAGGCAGTCTCAAGCCTTGTGCTTGTTTGTGGGGTGAGTCACTTGCTCCAGGCTGCCCTCCAGGCTGCCTAAGGCAGGCACATGAATTCTGAGAGAAGTCACTGCACGCTTCCTTGCTTTTAGACTCTCTGCCCGTGCAGATAGGAAGCCCTGCCTTTTGGGAGTTGGTTTCTAGTTTACCAAGGCAGGGCCCTTGCCAATTCGCCCATCACCAATCCTCATGTGGAAACATAACTTGGAGAATCTTTGCGAACTCAGAGTTATAGATGTGATATATATATATGACACGTATGTACTTATATGATATGTGCTCTTATTCTTGTTCAAAAGAATCATGTCTAGAGAAGGGATTAGGCAGTAAAAATGTTTAATGTAATCATGAGTGGGCCAAAGCCTATGCTTTCCAAAACTCATTTTACCATTTTTCTAAGTCTCCCATGGGAAGCCCTTGATATCTATATTAGCTTGCTCAGTTTCTAAAATAAATTTTCACAGATATGGTAGCTTTTACAAACAAAATTAATTCTCCTAAAGTCCTGGAGGCTGAAAGTCTGTGATTGGATGTCATTAGAGTTGACTCTCCAAAGGCCTTCTCATTGGCTGTGTAGACGGTTGCCTTGTGTCTGCTCTCTTGCGTGGTCATTCCTCCTTCTGTGTCTTTGTCCCACTCTCCTCCTGCAAGGACATAAATCAGAGTGGGTAAGGACCTACCCTTACTACCTCCTTCACCCTGTTGCTGCTTTAAAGACTATCAAAACATACTCAAATTCAGAGGTACTAGAAAGAGACATAAATCAGCTCATAAGTAACATCCTACTTAGAACCCAGTATAATTGAGATCAACACAGAAGGCAGAAGAACCCTTGGGAATGTCAGGAAAGACAGCTGCGTGATTATTTCCAGGGCCTTTATTGAGTCCCTGGAAGTGAGTGGTCATGAGTGGTCCCTGGTCATTCCTCAGAGACTAGAGGAGAGACAGAACCACTGCTGATTTCCTCAAGACCCAAGGAGACAGAGCAGAAACACAGTTTGCATTTTCCTCTAGACGCTCCTGAGCTAGGGCAGTGTTCCAGAAACAGCAAGGAAGAACTTCATGCCGTGGTGACAGCTAGGCTCTTAGAAGAGATGTAGAGTAGCACCAGAACCAAGACACGGCCACCGTGTGACCGAGCACTTGCTCAGAGTCACACACAAGGTGTTCAAGGAACTGTGGGAAAAAATGGCCAGAAACTAAACAGTGGGGAAGTAAAACTTTGTAGTGAGACAAAGCATTTCTCTTTCCTCCAAAATCTGGGGAATCCCTAGGCCCGTGTTGCTGCAATTGAAATGGGATGATATCATTTCAGTGTGCCCCTTAACAGTTTGTATGTTATACATTCAATCCCTAGATTCATCGGTTGATGGTATTTGGAGGTGAGGCTTTGGGGAGATATGATTAAAATATAATTAGTGTTAGATGACGCCATGAGGGAGAGGCTCCCACGCTGGCATTAGTACCTTGATAAAAGAAGATAGACTTGAACCACCTTGCTTTCTCTGCCTTGTCAATATGTCTTAGCTGCTGTTCCTGTTGCTGTGAGGGAATGCTCTGACAAGGGCAACTCAGAAAAGGAAAAAGTTGATTTGGGCTCACAGGGTCACAGCTGGTCCATCCCTGCGGGCAGGGTTACAGCTGGTCCATCCCTGCGGGCAGGGTCACAGCCCATCATCCCTGCGGGCAGGGTTACAGTGGGTCCCTGCGGGCAGGGTTACAGTCCATCCCTGCGGGCAGGGTTACAGTCCATCCCTGCGGGCAGGGTTACAGCTGGTCCCTGCAGGCAGGGTCACAGCCCATCTCTGCGGGCAGGGTTACAGCTGGTCCCTGCGGACAGGGTCACAGCCCATCCCTGCAGGGGAAATCACAGCTGTGAAGCCTGACATCGCTGATTGTACTGCATACACAGTAAAGACGCAGAGAGAAACAGATGAATACACCTCAACTCCCTCTCCCTGCTTAAACATTCCAGGATCCACCGTATGGGGAATGGTTCCACCCACAATTAAGATGGGTCTCCCTACATCAAAGAACATTGTCAAGGTAGTTCCCCACAAACAGACTCTGAGACTCATCTCCCACTTGATTCTAGATTCTGTCAAGCTGGTGATTGACACTAATCATCACAATTCTACTTCTTGTCAACAAGACAAAGTGATGAATCACTTTTAATTCATAATTGTCTACCCTTGTCTCCATAGGCTTATGACCGCATTATAAGGTAAAATGCATTTGGCCACAATATTTTTCTTGTCTAGGAATTTATCATAAAGGCACAATTTGTGTTCCAAGCTAAGCTTGTAAAGACAGGAAAATTTAATTTTATCCATGGCTATATTCCTAGCACATGGAATGGTACTTGACTCATGGTACACGTTATATTAGGCCCAGATCAAGGAGACCCCCAAAAGACCACCATGGAGACTGAATCCCACATGTAAAAGCTAAGAGCCTTTATTTTCAAGCTCCGGGGCCTGATCTCTCTGTCTGTCTGATGCAGAGGTGAAAGCAGAGAGCCTTGAGCCCAGGCAGGATAGGGTTTTTATTATAGTAGAGGTCCGGGTGAGGAGATTTCCAGGGTTCAGGACCCTGATTGGCTGACAATTGTCTAGGGGTATCTGTAAAACAAAAATAGGTGTGTGCTAGACTCAGGGACATCCAGCCACCTTATTTAATGGTTGGAATGTTTGGGATGTCAGGTACTTCCCCATCCCTGGACTGTGTCAGCTTAAGGCTTTTCCTGGATCTGGGTGTTGCCTGCCAGTAAGCCTGTCACAGAAGCTGTGTCTGGGCCCCTAAGCCTGTCATGGTGGCTGTGTGGTCAAGCTGTTTTTGGGCTCCTTTACAGTTACATTAATACTTGTTGAATGAATAAGTGAATGAATAGACAATTATAAAACATTAGAGACTACCGTTTCATAGCAGGATATGCTTATAATCCCAGTACATAGACGGAAACAGAAGGGCCAGATTTAGCTGCATAGTGAGGTGGAAGGCTGAATGGGTTAAAAGACTTTTGTACAAAAAGAGACCCAACTTCAAAGGACCTCTAAAGTCCCTAATAATTGCAATGCTTTAAATTTTGAAGTACATTAACTGAGCACCTATAAAATAAAATAAAAATAAAAACAAGTTATATGCTTTCAACATGCATTGGTCCAGGGTAAACACCCCATTCCAAACAGAAGAACTGGAGTGTATCAAGAAATAATCACACCAAAGCAAAACCAAAACTTACCAGGAAAACACTAAATTCTGTAGCTCTGTGTGCCCTGTCTGGATCTTGTCATGTCATATTCTGGGGTCCAAAAGGCTTACTTGCCAAGACCTGCTTCGGTGGGGGTTCAGGTCCCGAAGAGAGAGAGAGAGAGAGTGTGTGTGTGTGTGTGTGTGTGTGTGTGTGTGTGTGTGTGTGTGTGTGTGTGTTGGGAGGACGGCATGGGGACAGATGGATGGACAACGCAGGGTCATGGACACGATCTGAGGGTGAATCAGGATAGTAACCTACACATTTATTGAAGAAAGGTTACACCGTTTATACTCTGTCATCGCACATAGGATTAAAGTGGAGAAAAGGGGCGTGTGAGCTGGGGTGTGGCTTGATGTCAGGGAATGAGGACACCTGCAATGACCTGGACAAGTTAATAGGCACCAGTCACTGTGAATGGAAGGACTACAAGTTCCTCTTGCCAGAGATAAGAATGTCTCCCTCTTTAGCAAGCAGGAGCTTTCCTCAAGCCCCTGAGGAAATGGGGAGTGGTCTAAATGCCTGACCTTGGCAAAATGACTTTCTTGGAGGATCAGACATTTCATTATAGAATATTGTGGTTTCTTGTGTGACTTAGTTTATCCAAATAGCTAAAGCTTAAAGCGAGCAAAGATAAGTCTAGATAAATATTACTCTGAACCTGAATAGACCTTAGGAATTTATAAATCTTGATTATCAAATATCACACATATGTTACTTATCTAAATTTTCTAGCAGCTTGGTGTTAACATGTTTGGGAGTAGGCAGAGCTATCTTGCTATATGGTTGCACAGTGGTGGGGAATTTTTTCCAAAGAATTATTTTGTTTAGAGAGGCTGTCATTTTATACATTTTCATCCTTCAAAGGCCATGCAAAATTTCCCAAAGTGAAAGGTGTAAGGGAACTCTCATAACACATAGTGAGAATCATTAAAAATGAAAGTAAAAAGGTGCTGGAGAAGTGTGGTCTGCAGTGTCAAAATTCTGGAACTCTGTCAAGCAGCGATGGCCACCATGTGGTCCACACCACTCACCCCTCCGTCTCTACCTCCTGAAGCACAGACAGATTCTCTCTTGGCCAGCTCCACCCTATGCTAGCAGCTCCACTTTGACATACATCCTGTGGTTTGGGCATCACCAGTATCCTGGGGTCTCTGCAGAAATGAGGCTTCAGCTTAACAGCTTTCATTCAGTGGCCTCTCTCTGCAAGGATGTCAGCCTTGCCACACTTTGTTCTTCACAGTACCCGTAATCTTGTATTCTCTTTGCCTTTAAAACTAGCACCATATGGATGATGCCACCAAGTTCTGATGGAGCCTGGTTTCCCTAGGCAATAGAGATCTGTTCACATACCTTTCCCCCCACAAGTACAAATTATCCATTATCTTTAAATTCAACTTTACTAAGTTCTCAAGACACAAGCAGAATGAGGCCAGCTTCTTTATCACATGACTGGCCCCAGTTCAGTTCCCTGGAGAGTCCCTGTTGCCTCTGAAGTTCTGTGCCAGTCCTCCACTGTCTGCTTCTCTCTCAGCATTCTTGTCTTCCAAGCTCCTGCCATCTCTGTATCATTCAAGGACTCTTCTAACCCCAAATTCTAAACTCTTTCATATTCCAGCCACAAAACAGTTCAAAGTGCGTAAACCACACGGTCATCTTTATCACTACAATGGTCCCACCTCTCAGTACCAATTTCCATGTTGTTTTCTTTGCCCGTGGCTATGATAAAATGTTCTGGAAAAGCATCATAAGGTATAAAAGGCCCATTTCACTTCACAGTTCAGTGTTACCATCCATTATTGCAGGGGAACCATAGTGTCAGGAGGTTGAGGGACCTGGTCCCATCTCACCAGCAGCAAAGAGGCAGAGAACAACAGGTGAATACAGGCATCTAAACTCCTATTTCCACATATGCAACCCAGGACTCCCTTTCCAGGGAGTGGTATCTGCTCACACAGTAGATGGTCCATCTGTTAACATAATCAGGATAAACACCACAAGCACACCAGGTGGCTGAACTCTCAGGTGATTCCATGTTCTGTGAGGTTGACCATTAGCACTGGCCATCACACCATGCAGTGCTGGCCTCAGTCTTAAGATGCAGCACAAGGCCTCGAAGATGCTACGCTCATGCTCTTGGAGTTGTCATCCTTGATACCTGTGAAGTAAGTGAGTTTCTAATCTATAAATTTCCCTGGGCTGTGGTAGTTAGTTACAGGAACAAGAACCACTCACAGACCAAAGCATAGAAGTTTTAAAGATGTAAAAGTTGAATGAGATCAACTTGGTCATGACTGTGATCCTGACTCTCTCAGCCTCCAGAACTGTGAGAACGTAGATGTCTACTGAGCAAGACCCCCAGTCTGTTTTGTTAGGTAGACTGAGAGGTCAAGGAAGAGGCACATGGTGAGAAGACACTTCCATGGCTGTCTGGTGGTGAGAGCTGCCTGGCTTGCTCCCCTTTGTATTTGGTAACGAACTTAGCTTTGTTTGATCAACAGCTGTGGTGATTGTTCTTCTGGTGAGTCAGCGGCTGAAAGCCTTCAGCATCGGCTTCTGATAGGAGGTCAGGTTTGGGGCTATGTCTTAGAGCAGACTTGTAGGAAGTATCATCAATGCTAAGCAACTCAGCTGATCTTTCAGCACAGGTGGGATCATCTTTTCAGAAAATGAAACAAATTGAACACTGTCCTCAGCTCCCTTTGTGTCTGGCCCTTGTCCCCACATGGCACTTGTGCAGGATGAGAACTCCTGTTGAGAAACCTGATACCATGGACAGGGGGATGTATGAGGGTGAGCAGAGGGGATTTCTGAAGGATAGAATGGAATGATCTGCTGGAGTCTGTGAGAGCTGATTTCAAATCTGGTGCTGGACCACATGGACCTTTTGATTTTCATTGGTCCTGTGATATCAAAAGATATATGAATCTTCTAAATATCTTTTTCTTGACACATTCGCTTCTGAGCTTTGGATGCCATGACTCAGGGTTCTCTTTAAAAGAAAGTCACAGTAGTTCTGGTAGGCTCACATTTAGTAATGCATCTGATGGATAACAGATGTTTCATGAACAAATCTCGGAGCAGTCATGAAGAAAGCAAGAGAAAAGAAAGGAAGGAAGAATGATTAAAAGAAAGGAAGAATACTTACCTGGCAGGGGAGATACCATGATCACGAAGGTGGTTTTCCCAGGGCAAGGCTTATCCATTGCATTCTGGAAGTGCTGACCCCTGCGATTTCCCCAAATGCGGGAAACTCGACTGCATAATTTGTGGTAGTGGGGGACTGCGTTTGCGCTCTCCCCTGAAAAAAAAATAAAAAAAGAAAAAAAAGAAAGGAAGAAATGAAGGGTCCGAATGAAAGAAAGAGGGAAGAAAAGGAAGGAAGAAATATGAAAGGCTGTCTTGCGTGAACCTTTGGCTGTGGATGGAATACTTCCACAGTAAGTCAGGGCATTTACTGTCTCAGCAGGGTTTGAAGGAAGGTGGTTCAGTGGTTCAGCGATGCTCAGAGGACTGATGGCTCATGTCTTCCTCCACTGTCATCCTTGGGGTGATAGGAATGTTGTTCCCTTTGGTGGCCAGATGGCTGCTCCACCCAGAGCATCATGCCCTTAAATGACAGTGTCTTACCATCAGCAGGTAGATGTGGACAAGCGAGGCTCCCCTGGGTGTCTCAGTGCATTATAGAGAGCCGGTCCCAAGACCCTTCAGCAAATTTATACCTGTGGCTTCCAGCCTATGTGATTCAGGAGGAAAGGAATTTCTCTCTTCTCTCCCAAGTGATTACAGCAGAATGGGATGCCTGGTTTGGCTCCTGAGATGTAGGAAGCCTGGGAAAGCTATCTTGGTAGAGTTAGATGTTACTTAGCTGCAAGAATGTTCTGTGAAGCTCATCATCAGGCAATTTCTTATGTAAACATTATGGATTTACTTATACAAACAGTGTTGTGAACTGGTATAATTTTATGGGACCATTGTCCTATGCACCATTGTTATATACACATTATGTATGTACAGCAGCTGTGTGTGCCATGTGACTATATTACGATGGGAAATAGAGTGAGGAATGCAACCCCCCCGACAATGTTTTAAAAGCTGAGTTACATGGATTATCTGGGTTTCTGGGTACAATTATATATAATTTCTGGAGTCAGGAAGGACCCTCTTAGGTGGGGAGATGCATCATCCTCTTTTATAAATAGTGTATAATCATTTATTATTTTGTCCCTTTGCTAGGGAGTGTCAGGGCACCTGTGTAGGAACAATTCTCACCATGCTGTCTCTTGTGATGGCGACTCTAGAGCACTGGAGATAGGGTCCAGGCACATGCTTCAGTACAAGCCACTCTTCAATGAGAGGTCTGTGTCTGGCCCATACCCTGTGCCGTGGTTTGAGTGTTCTCTCTGAGGTACTCAGGAAGCTTTATCTGCAAATTCACATGTTGATGGATTTTAGAGGGGAGTCTCTGAGGGATAAGCAGGATGAGATGAGGTCATAAGAGTGGGGCCCTATGACAGGGCCAGTGGCTTTATATGAGGAAGAAGAGCAGTGTGAGCTGGTGCCTTTGATTACTTTCTCACTGTGTGATGTTCTCTGCCCTGGTGCGGGAAGATGCTGAGGTCCAGGCTACACACTTTCAACCTCTGGAACCACGAGCTAAGTAGACCTCTGTTCTTTATAAACAGTGTCTGATAGTTGCTATAGCTATTGTAGATGAACTAAATCACACTGGATTCATAGTTAGGGGAAAATGAGTAAACATGACTATGAAGAACCCAACAGTAAGGCAAAGCCTCTCTCCTTCTAGATCTTTGAATATGGAGGAAAAGTGTTTTCTAGAAATCGTCCTTAAATTTCTATTATAGCTCACTGGCCAGAACCTGTGGGTTATAAACCCACTCCTAACTAAGAAGAAGAATGACTTGTATTTTTAGCCTCCATCTTGGTGCAAGATAGGCCAAAAAAGGACAAGGACTGAAGTGCAGCCAATATCCAGCAATCAGCATCATTGGCTACTGATTAGTCACGTTAATAGTGACAGATGTGGTCTTTCAGGGGAGCCTCAGTTTCAGAAAGTTTTTGAAATTTATTATGTTTTTCCATAGTTATAACAATGTGAAATTTTATTACCCATTCCAATTTAATCTTTATTATACTAAAATTACATGAGGAAAAAAATTGAATATTGATGGCAAGGGAAGTGACTCCGTCTTCTGAAAATACCCAGGCTGGCTGGGAGTCCTTCTGGTCACTGGGCTAGCAAGAGCAGGTCCACAGCATGCATCCTCTCACGACAGCTGAGCTCTGCTGTCTCAGTTCACTAACCCAAGATAAAGCAGGCAATTAAAGTGTCATTACTGTGTGTGTGATATGTGTCTCCCTGTCGGGCTGCAATAGCTCACCCATTAGAGTATTTACATCACGGGTGCCAGGGGCCTGGTGCCCCACAGTTCAGGAGCCCCCGTCCTTCAGTGGTGACCAGAAGTGTGTGCCCCTCGTTCCAGTATCCTTTACCCATGGAAAGTCAGGTATTTCATGGAAAGGAATAGGGGTGATTTTATACCCTCTTTGAAGCAAGACACAGATGCTGACAACTTAGGAAAAGTAAACACATGTACACACACATGCACACCTGTGCATTTTCACACACAATCTCTCTTTTTAAAAAAAATTATTTTTTTTATTTTATGTGCATTAGTGTTTTGCCATGGGTGTCAGGTCCTCAGGAACCAGAGTCACCGCCAGTTGTAAGCTGCCATGTGGGTGCTGAGAATTGAACTCAGGTCCTCTGGAAGAGCAGCCAGTTCTCTTAACCCCTGAGCCACCTCTCCAGCCCCTTCCACACAATCTCTTGTACACACCATCTCTCAATACATTCTTTCTTTTATTGGTACATGCCCATATTCATATATGTTCTCATATGCATACTCACATCTACTTATACATATGTATACTCACACACACACACATATATACATGTACCCATATATGCACATACACAGATACAGACATATGCACATGTGTTCAGAAATACACATACACAAATATACATATAAGGCATACACATACATTCACACATACCTACACACATACATATGCATAGACATATATGCAGACATGCACAATATACACATACACATGCAAACACACACAGACACATATGTATGAATATATACTTCCATACACACATGCATACGCATACACACATACGTGCAAACATGCATAAACACATTTACAGGCATGTATACACACACACAAACACACACACACACACACACACACACACACACACACACACACACACACAAAACGTTCCGAGCTTCTGGAAAGAAGGTCGATGCACTCATTTGTATATGCTGTAGAATCCACCAGCTTATTTTCCTGTCATTCAGTTTTGGAAACAGTATCCTAACTGTAACTTGTGTGTCTGAGAAGTGAGTGGAGCGGCCACACAATTCTCCTCTTATAACTTAATATGCAGCTTTCTCATGGTGCCTCATGTTTGTTTGTCTAGTTTCCCGGATGTCTTCCTGTGGGTAGCCGGGCTTGAGGACTTGGGTGCAACCATCTCTCACCCCCCCCCAAATTGACCTCTTTTTAATGTTTCCTGTGTCTAGACTAAATTTCACTTGCTGTGGCCACAGTGGCTTCTTATCTCAAACAGGTATCCACAGTATTACAAGGTGGAATATTTGCTCACAGCTGTCCATGGCACATGAAGCTAGAGGCCCTGAGCAGTGTGCTGATGGAGGAATCACAGGAGTGAGGGTCAGGCTGGGGTGTCTAAGAGCTGGGGTCCAGTTCCCGGATCTCCTTATGGTGACTGTGGCTGCATCATCTCCCTGTGGGGCTCTGGATGTTTATGCCAGGGTCTCCGTGTGTGAGCATAACATTGCCTATCATTTGAATAATGACTTTTCTTCAGCAAAATACAGGGCAATGTTCTATGTTATGTCTATCTGGTAATCACCACATATCTCTGTTTCTAATATTTATAAAAAGTGATTTGGTCTTAGCAGAGTATTCTAAATGCTAATATCTAATTAGTATCACTGGACATTGTTTTTTTTTTTTCAAAATTAAGAGTTGGGCAAATATGATTACTTTGATATGTGTAAATGGAAGTATTCCTGTCCCAACCACCTGCTCCCTGTCCTGGCAGATGCTTCCCAAGTAACTGACTTGGACACTTAATATAAATTATAAATGCTCAGCCAATAGCTCAGGCTTGTTACTAACTGACACTTACATTTAAATTAATCCATTTCTATTAATCTATGTATTGCCACATGGTTTGTGGCTTGCCACCTCATTTTCTACACATCCTACTGGCTGGCATCTCTCATGACTCCACCTTTCTTCTTCCCATCATTCTTAGTTTGGCTTTCCTGCCTAACTTCCTGTCTAGCTACCAGCCTGTCAGCTTTTTATTAACCAATGAGCATAATCCACAGCAGGCATGTATTTGAATCCCTTCCATTACTGCCCCATTCTACTTCACACTTTAGGCTGTTTATAAGAACCCTTCATTAAAGAAACACAACAGTTAGCTCTTTCTTCTGAGTCGCCAATAAAAATGACTCCAGACATAGACAGCTGTCTGACACTGACTCTTCTTCACTGTGTTGTATGTCATGGCATCCTGCTTGGGTAATGAATGGATGATTTCAAATATTTTTTTCCTATGTTGTTTGAGGAAAAGTTACAAAGAAGAACAGAAATGCGTAGCTATTTGGATCCAAAGTGGTGCTCAAAACCTCTTTCCAGTTGTGTGTGTGTGTGTGTGTGTGTGTGTGTGTGTGTGTGTGTGTGTGTTAGAACTCCTTCTTACAGGCACAGGATCGAAGCCTATGCTTTCTGTGGCGTAGCCATTTCCTCCTAATTAAATGGTTTTCTCTTGGAGGGAGACACTTAAGACTCAAGAAGTCAACACAACTTCCAAGACCCAGGAAGTTTCTGAAAATTGAAAAATTCAAGACCCTCTCCCCAAGGTTATACAAGTAGTAAGGATTCTTGGAGAAGAGACTCCAAAGGACCCAGCTGTCAGGCAAGGAGCTTCAGAGATACATCTTCAGTGAGTGGTCTCTCATCCCGGGGTGGGCTTTTGGGTGATGCAGTAAATAACCCGCCATCCTTGCTCAGTGAGTAACCCCAACCAACCCACTGTTTCACCACGTCTGATTTGGTGGGGTTGCTCCTTTTGGTCTGTTGTTGGTGTTGTGTCTGGGGTGAATAAAACTGTCCATGTCTTCTCAGGTAAAGTCTACAATATCTTTACCATTATCTGATACTGTTTTCATTGAATGTTCTTGAGAATCATTATTATGTGCAGGGTGCATTCCTCACACAGCGTATCAGGACAATTTTTTTTCTTATTGTGTGAGATTGAATTAATTCATGTATTGGCTCAGGTAGGAAGAGCAGATGTTTTTTGGGTGTTCTGTACTTACTCTCTGGTGGGAACTCTTATTCTCTATTAAGCTATCTGGCTCTGGCGCTAGTTCAGCCCCACACTGCTGTGTCTTGTTCTCCCTCCTTCTGATGCTAAATCTTTGTTTAGTGGGCCATCTCTGCTCCCTTCCTGTTGCAGGAAAGAAATGAGTTATTGTTATAGCAAGTGCATGGTCCAAAAGTCCTAAAGCACTTACTGTCTCATTCTCTACATGAAGTGATTGCCGACTCCAGTTTAGATAAAATTCATGGTGGGGTTTAGGATGGAAATAGATATTTGTTAAGCCCATCCTATTCTTCAGTTTCCTCGGATGTGAACAGCTCTCCCTATGTTGTCTTTCACATCCATAAATCTCCCTCCCAAACAAAGAATGCTCCTTGACACAGAGCATGGTGCTTCCTATTCATTCAACTCTCTTTCAAATTGAGCGAGGAGAGAGATGTCTATTAGCATCATGATGGACCTCACAGGAACTCTTAAAACACAGCAGAGGTGGCTTCAGATGGCAGTGAATGCTTCGGCCTTTAATGCTGCACACATCAGAACAGGAGTTCTGAGACCCGTGAGTGGGAGAACAGTGTGAGCATGGCTGGGCTGGAGGCAGGCTCCCCATGCTGCCTTCACTAGAGGTCAGAGAGGGCAGCCTGCCCAACAGCTCTCCTCTTCTCACCCCATGTGCTGGACAGTTTTCTGTCAACCCGACACAAGCTAAAGTCATCTGAGAGGAGGGACCCTCAATGAAGAAAATGTCTCCATAAGATGAGGCTGCCAGCAAGCCTGTAAGGACATTTTCTTAGTGATTGATGGGGGAGGGCCCAGCCCATTGTAAGTGGTGTCACCCCTGGGCTGGCGGTCCTGGGTTCTACAAGAAAGCAGGCTGAGCAAGACATGATGAGGAACCCAGTAAGCAGCACCCCGCCATGACCTCTGCATCAGTTCCTGATTCCAGGTTCCTGCCCTGCTGGAGTTCCTGTCCTGACTTCCTTCAGTCATGAACAGTGATGTGGAAGTGTAAGTCAAATAAACCCTTTCCTCGTTAAGTTTCTTTTTGGTCATGGTGTTTCATCACAGCAATAGAAACCCCAAGTTAGACACTTCATAGAACCTTAGCATGACCAATATAGCCAGGCCACACACTTCCATACTTATGGCTGTCAGCTTTCTTTTTTCTCTTGTGAAATAAGAGCAGCAACTTCTTTTGCTACTTCTTTTAAGATGGTTCTGATGACAAACTCTAAAATCAAAATGAGTTTCCTTCCCTTAGAGTCATTTCTAAATTACCCGGCATGGTGATCACACATTATATATTATGTTAGTATAAGCAAAGCATATGCAATCCAAAGGGGGTCTGGCAAGCCAAGACATCCCGGCGACTTCCACCACCTTGACAGAAGGGACAGATGGCTGGGCCAGGAAGCTGGAGCCTGTTCAGGTTGGAGAAGTAGCTCCTACCATCCACTGCCTGCAGAAAGCCTGTGAGATGGGCATGGAGCCATGGACTTAAGGAAGAACTAGCCTGAAGGATGGAATCTGTCTGGAAAGGATAACCAGGAGGAAGAACAGGGAGATGGAGAGGCAGCTGCAGGGATTTTTTAGCCAGGCTTTAACCTCGGCGGGTTTCTGTAAAGCAGAGCTCAGCCTTCAGTCATAGAGGGTTCAGGTGTAGACTTCCTCCTAGTGGGAATGCAGGTGGAGTGTGGGGTGTGCTCAGTGTGGATGGAGTGGGGTGAGTCAGTGTGGATGGAGTGGGGTGGGTCAGTGTGGATGAAATGAGATGGGTCAGTGTGGATGGAGTGGGGTGAGTCAGTGTGGATGGAGTGGGGTGAGTCAGTGTGTATGGAGTGGGGGGTGGGTCAGTGTGGACGGAGTGGGGTGAGTCAGTGTGTATGGAGTGGGGGGTGGGTCAGTGTGGACGGAGTGGGGGGTGGGTCAGTGTGGATGGAGTGAGGTGAGTCAGTGTGGATGGAGTGGGGTGAGTCAGTGTGGATGGAATGAGATGGGTCAGTGTGGATGGAGTGGGGTGGGTCAGTGTGGATGGAATGAGATGGGTCAGTGTGGATGGAGTGAGGTGGGTCAGTGTGGACGGAGTGGGGTGGGTCAGTGTGGACAGAGTGGGGTGAGTCAGTGTGGATGGAGTGGGGTGGGTCAGTGTGGATGGAGAGGGGGGTGAGTCAGTGTTGACGGAGTGGGGTGGGTCAGTGTTGTTCTCTGCTGAGCCGTTGACAATGAACTCAGCTGCTGGGTTTTTAATGGGAGCACAGATATGACTGGAGTCATCACCAGTGGTCCCTGGGATGGAAGGTGGCGGGCCGGGGTAGACGTAAGTCAGTGTCTTAGACTGTCCTATTTCCACAAACAGAATGACATAAGACCATGGACATTTACTACGGTAGCTCTGGAGGCTGGAAGTCCAAAATCAAGGTGTCAGGAGGGCTGATCAGTTTGGAACCTTTGAGGAGAGTTGGGCTATGTGCCTCCTCACACCCTGTGGCCACCTTCAGCCTTAGCAATCCCTGGCTCGTAGACGCATCACTGTGGCCTCTGTCGTTGCCTTACACTGTGTCTGTGCCTCATCTGAATTCCCTTCTTTTTGTGAAAATGTCAGGTGAGTAGGGTCCACCTCATCCAGGACGACCTCATCTTCATCGTACTGCACCATGAAGACAGCATTTCCAAAGAAGGTCGCATTTACAGGTATCAGGTTAGTTCTTCAGCATGTCTTTCCAGGAGGACGCATTTCTGTTCACTACCCAGCACGGCTTCCTTGGAGGTCTTGCCGGGTGCTTCCTGCTGTGCATATCCACATCTGACCTCCACCTCAACACCTCATTGTGATCTATACATACTTCTGCTTCTGGAAGGAGTCTCTGTCTGGGAAGTCTCTGCCCCTCTCTTTTCATGGCACGCTTTGAGGCACGCTGTCTTCAGTTCTCACACATCGTGTGGTTCTAGGGTCTTGACTCAAGCTAAGGAGCACCTAAGAATGCCAGAAGCCAGGAGAAATCCTGGACTTAGGGCTTCAACACCAAGGTAGACTCTGAAAAGAGCACCCAAATGCTCAGCTCCACTCCAAGCTCTGTGGACTGGGCATTGCATTAGTTTCCTGTGTAAACTCCTTCAGCCATCGGCCACATTCCATCCACGTTCCAGCACACACCATCAAGAAGACATGTCAGTTTAGCAAATCCATTATCATTAAAGGCATGATTAATTGGTACAAAGTCAACTAAACAAACATTACAACAACCAGCCAGCGATGTGGAAATAAAAATCTAGACCACTTGGGCCACTCCAAGAGTCTCCTCTGATGTGAGCCAGCACTCAGATGTCATGCAGGCGCTTTTTAAGCTTTTCAATCTTTTCCTTTGGTCCAAGCTGTTTGCATTTTTCCTGTCCATTGATGGGTTAATTTCTGGATTCTCGATTTTTATTGGCAACATTTAAATTTCATGTTGAAACCTTTTGTCACTGGTAAATAGAATTATTATCGAATGTGTACAAGCATGTATAATACAGTTAATGCATGTATCTAATTGCCTTTGCTGTACAGGGTATCTGAATGCACATTAGGCAATCTTTGAAAGAATTGCTCTCTCAGTCATTACAAATGTGCAGTGGGTACAGATGGGGTAGAAGTGGTGAGTTCTAGGTTTCAAAGGAAAGGCCTGGCATTAAAACCAGTGTGTGAGCTCAGCTGGTACAATGCTTGCCCAGCGTACACAATGCTCTGGATTGAATTCCTAGCACTGTATGCAATGAACAAGCAAAAATGGGTATGGAGGTGCAAGCCCCGTAATCCCAGCACTTGGGAGGTAGAGTCAGGAGGGTCAGAAGTTCAAGGTCATCTGTGGCTGCCTTATTAGTTCAAGGTTGGTCTGGAATACAAGAAACCCTGTCTCACCCACCCCCCACCCAAAGAGTGTCTTAACATTGAGTCACAGATACAGTGTATCAGAAAATTTTTCTTCTGTGGCTGATGTGTTTAAACAGATATAAACTGACATTGAGTTTCTCCAAATTTTCTTCTTCTAAAGAGATTATAATTCTCTTTTTAAACCATTGATGTGGTCAGTTACATTAATAATAATTAAGCCATAATAATACTATTCAGATAAAAGAATTTGCACAAGGTGCATTTAAAAAATCTCCCGATTTCCCTTGTGGCATAGCAGTGTCCTACATAGATCAGCAGACCTGGGTGTGACTGAGAGTCTCCTGGGGGTCTAATCAACATGACCCTGGGCGTGGTCTGTGACTTGAGATTCTGCATTGAGGTCACGATCTCGATGCTGGTCCCTGGGTACCACATTGAGAAATGGGGCTACAGATGCAGCTACAGGTGATTTCCTAGACATGTGCTTGGTGGACCAAAGAGACTTCACGTCGGTGGCAGAATGCTCAGAAAGGATGTGCACGTGCATGGCCTCTCTGACAGTATGGGGAACTGGTCCACCCAACAATATGAAGAATCATCTGCCCAGCAACTGGAAAGCCTTGGTGGTGGTGGTGGTGCTGGTGCTGGTGGTGAGTGCTGTAAATCTGTTTCTAAGTCCGCAGTGGCACCGTCTATATTAGCTTTTTTTTGCTGCCTAACAAAGAGCCGCATTTATCAGTTTTGAATGGCACTCGTTTATTGTTCTTAAGCTCTATAGGTCAGAGTTAGAAGTCTGGCAGATTCAGTGTGGCCGATCCTCTGCTCAGAGCTGCCCAATTCCAAAATCAAGCTGTCAGCTTTCAAGGACAAGGCACTTGAAACTTCTGGAGAGGAACGTGCTTTCTGGGCATTTCTTGGTTCTCATTAGAACTTGTTCCTTGTGATGAAAGGACAGAGGTTTCCGGTTCCTTGCTGGCTGTGAGATGGGGGCTTTCTGTAACTTCCCCAGCTCTCCACTGGTCCTCATGCCCTGCTCAGAAGTGATTGTGGAGTTTAACTCACTTTGTACCCTCCGTCTCCTGGTTGCAGCTAGAGAAGTTCTCTGCTTTGAAGGGTCATTGGGTTTCGCTGGGCTGCTTACTATTGAGCTCTCCTGGGGCTATAAACAACAGATACATATGTATGTCATAACGTGGGCTCAGGAGTGAGGTTTCAATTCATGCACAGGTTCTGTGTTCTGGTGTTGGACGTCTCTGCAGCTGGCTTGGAAACTGTGACTACAAGACCATCCATGCCATGCTCCCTCATTTCGTTTGTCATCTCCTGCTCTGCAATCACGCTATGGCTCTCCATTCTCGCTCTCTCACCATTCTGCATTTTATGTATCACATCTGTTGCTGTTAACGACATTTATAAGATGGTCAAAACTGAACTGAACTCAGCAGACAGCTTATAAACTCAAAACCATGGCTGTCTCCACTCCAGACATATGTTAACATGTGTAGGAGGGCTATGCTGATGTGCTTTGGTGCTGAGATCTACAGGTTTTTCTATTTAATTTAAAGATTTCTCTAGGTGGAAAGGATACAGTATTTTCCTAGTGTGCTTGGGATCTGACTGTTCCACACAAATCAGCATTTCCAAGGCCAAAATAGTAGGCATGGGAGAGAAGGAGGGGGAAAGGGAGGGACGGAGGGAGGGGAAGAGAGAGAGAGAGAGAGAGAGAGAGAGAGAGAGAGAGAGAGAGAGAGAGAGAGATCCTGTGACATCTTGTAGTTCTGTGTGCACTGTGTGATTGTGTTGCTGGAGGGTTTCTCTCCAGATCCCACCAAGCCCCGAAGCAGTTCTACAACCCACGTATAAAATAATCACTCAGATGCTTATATCACTTACAAACTGTATGGCTGTGGCAGGCTTCTTGCTAACTGTTCTTTTATCTTAAATTAACCCATTTTTATAAATCTATACCTTGCCACGTGGCTCGTGGCTTACCAGCATCTTTACATGCTGCTTGTCCTGGCGGTGGCTGCAGTGTCTCTCCTTCCTTCTTCCTGTTCCCTCAATTCTCCTCTCTCCTTGTCCCACCTATACTTCCTGCATCTGGATCTAGGAGCCAAGTTCACACAAAGCTGTTGAATGAGAGAAAAGCCCAGAGGCTGTAATATGTTTGGGAATCTTCACAAAGAGCTGGTCTGAAGAAGAGAGCACCTCAAACTGCTTGTATATTTTAGCAAAACACACAAGAAATCTGAACAGCAGGACAATCTGGCTCTCAAAACTAAGACAGTACGTTTTAGGGACACCATTATGAGATATTAACACTCGGAGGTGTAACAATGCAGTGGAAGATAATGGCTACCCCAGTGAATTTCTTTATTCAGGTTACTACAACCCCAGTGACCGGATCTGGTGAATAAAGCTGGATCTTTCCAGATCTGGAAACTCAGGTTGGTGACAAAGGGAAGCCCCTTTCAGAAGAACCTCCAGTGTGTCACATGTAAGGAGATGGACCAAATGGCCCTTATACCAGGTACAGTTGCTTGGGTGGCTTCAGCTTGAAATGGTCAACACACCAATCTTACCTCTAACTCCTCCAGAGAACTTTCCCACAAGACCCTCCTCTACCTTCCTCTATTGGCTACAGAGTCACACTCTCAACTGCCTGATTAGAAAACTTGTGTGAGTTCAATGTGTCCATATAAAGAAGAATCCTTTCACACAACTAGTAGCTGTGAAAATTATTATTGGAAGAAATTTAATTTGATGGATGAAAGATAATATCTTGATTTGAGAAAGGCTGAACGTTTCGGGCTTTAATTGGACATGATTCTTGTTCATTTTTATTGGGTTGTAAATATTTTATATATTCAGACTCTGAACATTTTATCTGTGATATTTCTGATGCATATCTTGTCTCGTTTTGTCCGTTAACATTTTTTTCTTTTTTATGTATGGACACTTCCATTTTTATGATTTTTTTCTTTCACTGGTGATCCCTTCATTACATTTCAGGCTCAGAAATTTGCTTTTTCATCTCTAGATCAAAAACATTTTTTTCTGAAGGCCTTTCATTATTGACATTTTTTGAATCCACTAGGAATTTGCTTTGGAGGTTAGTATGAAGTTGGAGTTCCAATTTCTCCCCCCACTAAATATTTAACTACTTATTCTACTCTGCTTTAAAAAATTATTATTTTTCTTTTTGCAGTGAATTTTCCAGCCTTCCTGTATAATATATGGGTCCCCAGTCTTGTGTTCAGGACTCCTCCACAAGGTCTGCTCTGTCCCATTGTTCTCTCTGCTGGCTCTCCAGCCCAAATGGTGGCTTGTTAAATTATTATTGCTTTACTAATATTCTCAAAGATCTGGTGGAATATGCCACTCATTTCTAAAGCAATTCTTCTTCAAGATGTTTTGTTATTGATCCAGTTCCGTTTTAAAAGTGCAGGCAACAGTAATTAAACTCAGTGGGTCCCCTCCAAATAGGTAGCGAATTAGGAGAGGCTCCTTATGAAGAGACAAGAGTAGCAAGGGGTGGACCTGACAAATTACCTTATGTGTACTTAGGAAACTGTTAAAGAATACATTTTAAAAAAAGTGTCTCAGCATAGGGCATTTAAAAATCTATAACATAATTATTTTTATCTGGGAAAAAAGGATTTGTCGGATTGAACATCTAGTTTGGAGAGGGAATGTTGTTATATTGAGTCTTCCCACTCAGAAACATGAAAGTCTATACTTACGTCATTCCACGGAGTATTTCCCCCATATGGGCTCCATACAGCCCTTATTTGTGTTACAATGGTTGGTATTGTCAACTTGGCAGGATGTGAAATCACATCCTAGGTGACCGATTGGCTGCCTAATTATGTCAGGACCACTCATGGGCTGGGGCCCCAGCCTGGTTAAAAAGTAGGAAGCGAACTGACTCCCAGCATCCATCATTCTCTGCTTCCTGACTAGGGACTGGATGTTGAGCTGCCTCACGGTCCTGCCACCATGCCTTTCCCACCACGATGGACGATTCCCTCTCAAACTTTAAATGTAAATAAACCCTTTTCCCCTAAATTGCTTCTTGTCAAGTATTTTGTCAGACCAACAAGGAAAGTTACACATATTTACTCATGTATTTCTCAATGCTGACTGCTTTAAGTTTTATTACTATTTTGATTTAAAGCTCAACCTTCCTAATCATCGTTTTTTAATTGGTTGTCAATGATTTATGGGAAAATGATTGTTCTTTGTTTTAATGTGTTCACTTGTTATGTACCTGGTTCTTCATTGACAAAAGGGCAAGTCCTACTGTTATTCTAATCATACATGAAGTCAACAGCTAATGGATTGCCACCAGAGATGTCTTCTGTCTGATTCCCAGCCCCCTCCTATCTCCTTGAATACAGCTACGTCTTACCCCAGCTTCTGAGCTTTGCCTGTGTAGAGTGCAAACCCCCTAGCACTCTACAGTGAGTGTATAAGTGCATAAGGTGCAGTGAGGCCGTAAGTTCCAGGGATCCAATGCGCCGTCCACTGTGAAGCCACGCTGAAGCACAGTGTCTGATGTCTATGTTCCTCTTGTCACTTCCTCTCAGGGTGTCCTGGAGAGAATGTTCTAGTACCAGGAACAACTTGCTATCAAAGCCGAACACAATATAGGCAATTTCTCAGCAGACTGAGCAACCAGCTAAGGGAAAGGGAGCCTCGCCGTTTGTAGGCTGAAGGGAGCCTCAACCAAGATGCACCATCAGCTGTAAGTGGCCTCGGAGGCTGCCGAACTGCCAGCATGGGAGCACTTGGGGGATTCTGAAAAAAAAGAAAAAAAAAAAAGCTGGTGGATGGTTGAGTTAGCCTCTGTCAATACAGCTCAAAACCTCTCCTAAGGTGTCATGATAGCCTGTCTGGGGGAGACAAGGCTGCAATTTGAAATATGGCTCTTGTCATAAGTTCCCTCCAGAGCGGTGACAGAGACAAGTGACTCTCCTCTTGTTTGCAAGATGTCTGAAATCCTTCGCTAGCAGGATGCAGTCTTGAGTTTGCGTGTCACGTGACCACCTGAGCACGCACCTCTGCTGGGGAAATCGCCCATCAAATGGGCTGATGCTGACATCTCGCTCCTTGACTTTCTCACCTATGGGTGCGTTCCCTGCTTTGGGGTTGAGACCCTGTGTAGGGGCAGTGCGGGACAAAATAAGCCTCTACTGCGAGACGGGAAAACAATATGGCTGTCGGCCAGCTTCCCGGCCAACAGCACAGTCTGCTCCGTGGAAACTAGAGCCAGCTCTTTGCTCAGTCTGAGAGCAAGTACCCAGGTTAATAGGCTTTCAGGAATGCTTGCATCTGACAGATTTTTAAAAAGTTCATCATCTAGCAGGTGGTCAATTCAAGGACTCAAGTACAGTGTAAAATCCCCAAGAAACAAAATTGGGGAAGGAGAATAAGTTTGAAGGGCACTAAAGATTGAGAAATGAATCCTAAAGACAGCTGTTTCATTTGGTCTGCCAAGGGCTGGGTTCATTGTCAGGATCATCAGGGGGTTTGTGCCCACCTGTCATGAAACATTTGTAAATTCTCATAAGACTCCTGCTCCACCACGTCTCTGGAAGCTTTCATGTGCTCGCCATATTTATCGAGTTCACTCCATGGGTCTAATGAGCAGACTGTAGACCAGAAGGCAAAATATTATTAGTACAAAGAGAAAAGAGCCAGCCTTTGAAGACCAAGGGGTGGGGACTTCTGAAATGGATAAAAAGGCTATTTTAAAAATATTTTAAAATTGTTAATGGCCTGAGTTACTAAGCTTGAAGGAGACAAAAACTCTGTGGTAGCCTCACAAGGAAGGCATCTTAGGACATTAATAAATAATTGAATGTCTCTGATCTCACATTCATGTGTTTCAAGGCAAGAAAGACTGGGCTTGCCTTGTGAAGCCCCTAGAGGTGGATGAATGCTGGGAAGTGTCTAGACGGATGCATGGAAATCACCTGAAAGACTACAAGTAAATGAAACAGCCCACGGTCTCACTTCCATTTACACACATCATTTCCTTAGAGCTGTGTATATCCCTACATAGTCTCATGCCACTCTGCCATAGGTGTTCAAATCCAGAGAGATGATACTTCAGGAGTCCCTTTGATGTCCATCAGGAGGTTGGTGTGGGCTCGGTGGGCATAGAAGGAGAAACCAAAGAATAAGATGTAGTTCACTCCCTTGAAAAGCTTTTTACAACTATTTCTACTTTTCACGTATATGTATGCATTTGTTTACATGTATATGGGCGCATGTGTGAGGTGTGTGTGTGTGTGTGTGTGTGTGTGTGTGTGTGTGTGTGTGTATAGGTATATATGTATTGGGAATTATTCCCAATCACTCTTTTGTTGAACACTTTGTCCCCACCTGGTGATGCTGTTCAGGAAGGTTGTGAAGCCTTTAGATAATGGAGTCTTTGTAGGAGAACAGAGGAGCTTTGCATTTTCTACTCACAGTGACAGGGGTGGCCAGGAGACCACTGCCATACCGCAGCCTGGAATGAAAACACCTTGGTGTCTTGAATGATAGCTGGGCAAGTGCTGACTCAAAAGCTATCTCCCGAGGAAGAGAGGGGTGTGTGGAGGGAAGGGATGCTGAGAGGTGGGGGAAGAGAACCAGAACGAGTCTGAGAAAATAAAACCAAGATGATCTAAGAACGGTGAGAAGAGGGATGGGGTGCAGGCGACAATAGGAAGTGGCAGGTGCCTTCGTCAGAGGACGGCAGTTGTCCGTCAGTCATCATTCAATAGCAGAAAAGACTCAGCTGCCGGCTTCCCTGTGAATGATGGCAGTGAACATTGTCAGTAATTTGAGAGCATTAAATTGCCTTGTTGGTTTGGTTTCCAAATAATGGAAGGAAAAGCCCCACATCAATTCAAGGAGGGAACAAACACGAAGAGGCTTCAGAACCAAGCAGAGAGCCACTTAGGTTTGCTTTGTAGCTGAAAGTCGGGATTGGCCAAGATTGTGATGCTGTCTTTCCCTTCTGTGCACAAGGGGAACTTAAAATCTTTTTTTTTTCTATTTTGTATGCTCATTTCCTTTCCTTTCCACTTTTTTTTTTTTTTTTGGTTGTTATAATTGCTGTTGGATGGCTTAAAATTGCAGTCTGTTGAAAATAAAGCCAAGAAATTCTACGGAAAAAATACAAAATGGATAAATTTGGAAATAGGCTTCTAAAACACGTGATCAAATGTACATATGTGCTTTAGGAAATGTGTGCCTGGGCTAACCTTAAGCTGCTGTGCAGGTTGATGTTCAGGAGAACAATTAGTACTCAAAACTACAACCTCAATGTGGATGGTGAGGACACGGTGGTGGACAAGACACAGATCCATAGCTTTACCCAGCCACCGTCTGGTTGGAGAGGCAGGAAATGAAGAGGCAAAGGGGCGAGATTTCAGATTCGAAGTGGGAGGTGGGAGGGACCACTTCAGAGACAACCCAAAGTGAAGGGAGGAGTCGTCGGGTGGTTACAGCTACCTGATGTGGGCAGGGACATGTCCTCCGAGAACCTCTCCTTTGCAAAAAGGTGTGGAAGTGTGGGGGCTACGCAGATGTCTGAGGGGAGAGGTGGCAGCGGAAGCAAAGGTCTGGAGGCAGGAGACTGCTCCGACCTTGCTGCTGAGATGAGTCAGTAGACTTGGAGTAATTCGAGACGAGGCCAGGGCCCTGTGTGGTGGTGCAGGCCTTCGATCCCAGCACCCAGGAGACAGAAGTGATGAGCTGAGGCTAGCTGGGTGAGCTCCAGGCCAGACAGGGCCGTCTCAAAACAAACATCTGCACACATCCATACCCCCACTCCCACAAACAACAGCAAACAGATAAGGCCAGGCAGCACACAGGCTAATTTTTGTTGTCGACTTGATAAGGTTTAGAACTGCCTACAAATTGGGTAAGGTGCGCCTGTGAGAGTGTTTCCAGAGAGGACTGACCGAGGAGGGAAGACCTACCTTGAAGGCGGGTAGACCCGTTCTCAGCAGAACCAAAGCGGGGAAGGAGAAAGCTGGCACTGTACCAGTATTTGCTTCCTTTGCTTTCTGCCCACTGTGATGACGTGAACCCCTGAAATCATGAGTCCTCTTTAAGTTGTTTCCAACCACTTGGTTGCCGAGCTACAGAGGGAACAAATACAGGGGTTGGATGTTCATGGGAACAGAGATATTCTAAAACCTATTACAATGGTTATTGCACAGCTCTGTGGATGTCCTAAGATCCCCTGAATTGTAGACTTAATTAATCAATCCATGTACTTTTGGTGTCCCATGTGTGAAGGGAGCGGCATATGTGTGTGGGTTTGGGAGCCAGAGGTTACTGTCACGTGGCTTCCTCAACTGCTTCTCCACTTTAGTTTTTGAGGCAGGGTCTCTCACTGAATCTGGAACTCAACAGTTGACTAGACTGGCTGGCCAACAAATCCCAAGGATTCTCCTGTCTCTGTCCCTCAGCTCTGGAATTACAGGATGCATCGCCATGCTTGGCTCTGGGGTTACAGGATCATGCTTGGCTCTGGGGTTACAGGATGCACCGCCATGCTTGCTCCATCACTGGGGTTACAGGATGCATGGCCATGCTTGGTTCTGGGGTTACAGGATGCATCGCCATGCTTGGTTCTGGGGTTACAGGATGCATCGCCATGCTTGGCTCTGGGGTTACAGGATGCACCGCCATGCTTGGCTTTTTTGTGGGTGCTCTGGAGCCCCAAACTCAGGTTGCCATGCATGGCAAGCACTTTGCTGGACTGGAGCCATCTCTTCAGCCCTAAATTGTACATTTTAAATGACTGAGATGTAAAGTATGTGAGTTATATTTCCACATACTGTTAAAAAATAATAGTCTACCCAAGGACCAGTCTGGCTACTCTAAGAGACTCTTGTTTAGGGCTGGTAGGAGGAGAGCAAAGATGTCAGGGAGAGACACAATAGGCAGAGGAGGAGGAGGGAGAAGTTCTGTGTGCATTGTGATGGGAAATTAGGACCAGCTTTTGAGTTGGAGCTGGGGTGCTGTGATGGCTATTCTTGGTTGCCAACTTGACTCCATCTGGAATTAACTAAAACCCAAGTGGCTGGGTACTCCTGTGAGGCATTTCTTTCTTAATTAAATCATTTCAAGTGGGAAGACCCGCTTTTAATGTGGATCTTCTGAGGTGGGAAGTTTTACCTTTAATCTGGGCCGCACCTTTGGGTGACAGCCTATGCAAAGAGCATGGAAGGCTGCTTGCTTTCTCCTTGCCTGCTTGCTCTGGCTGGCAAGTCCATTCTTCACTGGCATTAGAGCTTACTTTTTTGGAATTTTGGCATATACTGAAGACTAGCTGAAATATCCAGCCTTGTGGACTGAACAACTACTGGATTCTTGAACATTCTGTTGGTAGACAGCCATTGTTGGACTAGCTGGACCACAGCCTGTGAGTCATTCTAATAAATCTCCTTTATGTGTATTCATTCTATCAGTTCTGTTCCTCTAGAGAACCCTGACTAATACAGTAATACAGGTGGGAAGAGACTCCCTACATTCTCACCCCCTTGGGAAGACTGGAGTGTCTGAGACAGGGGAATAAGAGATAGGGGCTGGTACCTCCCCAGGCACCTTGAAAAAGGCAGAGAAGTTGAGGCCAGTCCTTATCTCAGAAAGATGGCTACCTAAGTGTGGATTTCAACACGGAAGTATAGCAAAATTTAAATCAGGACAAGATCTGAATAAAAGCCTGAGGCAAGAACCACAAGAGACACTCCAGGAACATGCGCTGTCTGTCCATAGAGACTCAAATGTTACTGCGGGGTGAGTGGAGGAAGAGGAGGGTGCACAGTGGGAGCAGTAACAGGAATCCCCCTGCTAGGGAGCTCAGAGACAGACCTCATTGCCTCAGGCCAATTTTACACAGGAGTACCAAGGGAGCTGGGGTTGTGGAGAGCAGAGAACAGCGAACTGAACTCCCTTCTCAAATGCAGAGGGGAAAAGCCTGTTCTATCATTGATTCACCGTGAGAGTGAGATGAACAATTTTGTTCCAGATCATAAACAATTGGCCTCCTGTGGAAGAGTAAATGCCAGGAAGGCCCACTGGCTTGCTCCAGACTGGATAACCAGCATAGTTCCTGACAGATTGCCTAGAAAAAGAGTCAAGCAGGGCCACAGAATCCCTGTGGAGGGGGTGCCAGGAGGGGAACCGGCTGCTGCTTCCTCTCCAGTTGCAGCCCTGGGAGGGGCTTTTGTCTTTTAAACAGACATTAGCTTCAGTATGTGGGACTGTGGAAAAAGAAGCTCTTTCACGTCAGTGTTTTCAGCGGGCTTGGAAGTAACTGCCAGCTCTTCTCTGAAAAGTAAACAAGATGGTCATGTGATAATTTTAATGAGTAGAAATGTTCCTCTGATTTAGATAGTGTTTTAATTTTCTGAGAGTGAGAAACATATCCCAAGTCAGGTGTTAGGTACTGGAAATGGTCCTGGGGCTCACTTGGAGATGCTTCAGTCTGTCAAGTGTTTGTTTTATGTACATGAGAACCTGGGTTCATCTCCTATACACACATAAAAAGCTGGCTTACTTGCTCTTGTCATCTCAGACTGGGGAGGCAGAGACAAGAGGATCTCTGCTGTTGGATGGATAACTAGTCTTAGGTATTTGGCAAGCTCCAGATTAGTGAGAGACCCTGTCTCAAAAGAAGTGGGTGGCACTGAGAAATGACACCTGAGGCTGACATTGGCTTCTGCATGCACCAGCACACAGATGTGCAGAACAGGTATGCGTGCACACACACACACATGCATACATACATACACACACACACACACACACACACACACACACGCACACGCACGCACACACGCACGCGCGCACACACACACACACACACACACACACACACACACACTGGGTGGGGTTGGGGATCTTTGTATTCTACAAATCAGGGCTGTCTCTGTTCAAATCTTTTTTCTTCATAATCTCTCCATGCCTCGGTTTCTTCTTCATTCATAAAATATGGAAGCTGGTACCTGAAGGATTTTTGAGGTGGACTTTCCTGGGACCACTGACTTCTCATTGGCGTCACACTACCAGGAAGCCGTTCAGAAATACCCTAAAAACGTTAGTCAGGAACAAAATTTCTGTTTCCCCCGCTTTTCCTATCTGTCCTGTTCTTCTTTATCATAGCTGAGCGATGTGTTTATTTTTCATTGGAACATCCTTCTGCTTCCGGTTGAAAGGTCAGGGGCCTTCACTGGGGAAAGGACTGCTCTTCTCACGGAGGGACTGGAGGTCAGGGAGATGACTCCCTTGAATGCTGGGGAAACTAAGAGCGGCACACCTACATGAAACATTCTGGTGGCAAGCTAAGATCTTTCAGATCAAATGAAAAGTCAGCTGGGGCTGGATGAAGGATAAGGCTAAACACACATTTCTCCACAGAAATCTTTAAAAAAAAAAAACCCAGCTAAATCTAAAATGGGTTAATGACATATGATTCTCAGATATAAAATATTACATATCAAAGTGTACTGTCTGTTCAGCATAGTGCCGAGGTGGACTGTCACACATGATTTTGATAATATAAATACCATTATTTTCTTATAAAGTAATGCAGGTTTGTTTCAGAAAGCCTCAAAGCCAGGCAAGTAATAAAGACAGAAAATATCATGGAGGGTGCTTGGGAGCAGCAGGCTGCTGAGTACACACCTCCTTAAAAAATTCAATTTTGTCCAGATATTAGAGTTTGTCTGTAGATATTAGGAAATGTGAGTGTCGGCATGGGTTTACATGTTTCTGCATGGTTGTTAATTCAGAGACTTTCATATTCTGTTAGGTTCGTAAGTAGATAAGACAGAATTAAACTAAAAAATTGGGTAATTTTAGATTTTCCAAAGGGTTCATAGAGTTTCCTTGTGTATTCCTCATCCACAGGCTTCAGTGTCCTCTAATGTCACCATCTCATGTTACCATGGTAGCAAGTCAAGTCTAGGAAGCCTATGCTGGTCTGTTACTGTGTTAGTCATATACTTATTTCCATAGCTTACCACTGAGATAATCGACTTACTCAGAGAGCACACTTACTTTGGATGACGATTCTGGAGAGTTTCCTCTGACTGGTTGGGCTGGTGGCCTTGGGTCCATGACATCTCATGGTAGTAGATCCCAGTGGAGCAAAGGTGTTTACCTTGTGACTGGGACATCATAGCTTCCTCAGGACTCCAGGACCACAAGACCCCCTGCAAGACTCTATCCTTCAAAGTTTTCAACATCTTCCTCTACAGCCACAGGCTGGGGACCCCTCCTACACAATGCCCTGCAGGACTCTCATGATCCCAAATGCACAGGTGTTTGTCACTAAGCTCTGTGGCCTTGTTTAGACCAAGGTTTGCTCTCGGGTAACTGCCGCTGCCACACTCCCTCCAGATCATTTCTCAGAGCAGGAATGACAGTTCGTGTTGAGTGTCATTGTGACTGGACTCAGAGGCTTTGAAAAGAAGGACAGAGTTGTGGGTGTGTCCCCAAGGGTGTTTCCAGGGAAGTTTTGTGCAGGGGTCAGCAGACTGGGGAAGACCCACCTGTCTTGGGCACTGCCCGGTAGGTCTGGGACTTGAATGCAAGAGAAAGCTGAGTGACCCATCCTGCCTTTCTCTCATTCTCCTTCACTCCTCCTGCTGTTACTCCAGAATTTGGGGTCTCCAGCCTTTGGACACTAGAACTTGTAGCTAGGCCTCCTACGGGCTCTGTGGCATTTGTCTTTGAGCTGGAGCTGCTGCTAGCTTCCCTGGGAATGGGGGTTCTGGGCTGGGACTGAGCCCTGCTGTTCTCTTCTTTATCTCTCAAATCTGTACTCATGGGCATCACTTAGGGCCATTTTTCTAATAACCCACTGTCTTACTGCGCCTGACCAATGCGGTAGGTGTTAAAGACCTTGGTTGTGCTGTGGGTGCTTCTTAAATGCAGTAAATTATTTGACATAAATCACCAGCCTCAAATTTCAGAACCTCGTTTACATTAAGAGAGAATATAGCTGTAGACTAATTTCTAAATTGTCTTATTAAATAAAAAACATGGAGCTAGAAATTTGGCTTAAAGCCTTAGAAAGACCAGGGAAATACGGAAAGCCACCAGCTAACCTCACCTCGTCAACTCCGTAGTTTCTAAGGAGCATGACTTCCTGTCTACCCAGGCTTATATACCTTGCTTTTCTGCCCTCTCATTGGCTCTTAGCTCAGCTACCTCACTTCCTCTTCCTACACAGCTCTGTCACTATCTGTCTGTCTGTCTGTACAGACCTCCAGGTCTCTATGGTTGGTACTGGGATTAAAGGCGAGTGTCACCACACTTGGCTCTGTTCCCTAGTGTGGCCTTGAACACACAGAGATCCTGCCTGCTAAGGGATTAAAGGCGTGTGCTGCATGACTTCTTTGTTTACTTAAAATGGCTGCTCCCTCCATCTCCAGGCAAACTTTATTAATGCACAAATAAAATATCACCACATTTCTGCACAAATAAAATACCATCACACATAGTTGAATGTTATCAAACGCATGCTCTTATGAGCAGTATTGTAGGCAGGACAGTGTAGGGACTGTGCAGCTGGTGACCCCCTGCTGGAAACAGCCACCTTTCTTAAGTAAATCACATACAGAAGCTCCCATCTGTAATAGTTACTTTATGTGGCTGGAATAAAATACCCAGACCAAAAGCAACAGGGAAGAAAAGTCTTATCTTGGCTCACAGTTCCAGAGGGATAGGGTTAATCATGGTGGGGAGGACACAGTGTGATGCTGGCGTGGTGGCAGGGGAAAGAAGATAGATGATCGCATGTTTCATCTGTACACAGGTAACAGGAAATGGGGTAAGGCTATAAAATCTTAAAGCCCACCCCCAGTGATGTACTTCCCCTAGCAGGGCTTTACCTCCTAAAGATTCCATAACCTCCCTAAACAGTGTCAACAAGTAGGGACCAAGTGTCCAAAAATATGAGCCCATGGGGATAGTTTTCACTCAAACCACAACACCAACCATACTAAGTATGAAGATGTTTCCACATTATTATTCCTCTCTCTTTTCCTTTGTTCTCTTTCCCTTCAGAAAGCCCACAGGAGTCCTATGCTGTGGATGTCTTTTGTACGCTGTGAATATGTGTTGCTGTCATTGGTTGATAGATAAAGCTGTTTGGCCAATGGTGAGGCAGAATAAGGTTAGGTGGTACATTCAAATTGAAGATGGAGATGAAGAAGGGCAGAGTCAGAGCAGATACTGCAAGCTGCCCAAGAGGCAAGCTATGAAATAACAGGTAAGCCACAGGCAATATATAGATAAATAGAAATGGGTTAATTTGTACGTAAGAGCTATCTAGTAATAAGCCTGAGCCATCGGCCAAGCATTTATAATTAGTATAAGCCTCTGAGTGATTATTTGGAATTGGCTTTGGGTCAGGGTGGAAAATGAAAAACCTCTAGTTACAGTCCTGGTTGAAAGAGATGATGCACTCAAATGAGGCAGCAGAGGACCCTGGGAGACAGCTCTTTGCAAAGCAATTTTCCAAAGTGAAAGGAGCAGCTGACTCCACACCATCCCGGGCACCGTAACATTAGAGGTGGAGGTCAGGCTCTGGGGACCTCTAGCTTGGGAGGGGCCGGGGCAAGAACAGAGGCACAAACTGAAGACAACATCTCTGCCACCAGGAAGCCAGCAGTGGGGTTCTGTGCTGAAGCAGAATTTAAAAGTGATTATTTAAACGACTCATACATCCATCTCTCTAGACTCTGTCCTCATGGACTGTACAGAGATGACACTGAGCAAGCTCAGATCCTCTTGAAAAGCAGAGGGATAATGCAACTATCTCATTCACCTTTGACCTCTAATTCCCTTGTTGTTTCTCGGAGCTGATCAGCCTGACGGAATCTGGTCAGAGCTTTGCTAGTCTCCTGAGATAGAAGAGTTAGTGTCTCTGCTGTGGAGTTGGTGGTCCTGCTCGGTTGTGGGAGCTAGCCTGTGGAAGGATGCTGCTCTTCCCTGTGCTGCCCCGTCAGTATCTCGGCCTTGGTGCAGGTCGGCTTCAGGGCAGGTGTGTCCTTCCTGTATTCACTGCCTGGTCATTAGCGCCCACATTCATTGCTTTTCTCTGTCACTGTGATAAAATACCTGACAGAAAGCACATAAGGGAGGGTGGCTTTATTTTGGTTCACGGTCCATCACCCAAACAAGAAGACTTGAGAGTTGGAGAGGACCCCGTGAGAAGGGTGCCAGTGGCAGACGGACGGGCGTGAGAGAGAGGAATGGAGGATGGGAATGACCGAACTTCATTATACAAACGTATGAAACTGTCAAACAATTAAAAATGGAAAAAAGAGTATGCTACTAGGCTTCGATTTTAGAGAAACATAAAAATATGTAGTGCCTAACTCTTACATTAACAAATAAGTAAACTGGTGTCTGCATGGGTGGGAGCTTGTTCTTGGTGTGCTATGGTGCTTGTCTTCAACATTATGAACAAGTACACAGGGAATGGATGTCAGTAGCACTCAGATATCACTGCCAGCAACAATAATACTGATGTTTAAGGGTCATAACCTTCTCAGTTAGAAACCATAGCACAAAGGTCTTGTGAGAAACCCATTATTATGCAGGGATTTCTGACAAAGGACACAGATATGATGTAATCATAAATGGTTAGAGCCCAAGTTGGAAATTGGCTTTTATGACTCCTTTGCTGAGACCCTGGTGACTCTGAACTCTCTTTGCTCTCTTACAGTGATCTACACTGGTGGGCTTTGAATCTGGGATGGGCAGAGGACGTCTAAGAGAGCCCTGATGACACATCATGAAATGATATGGAATATAATTTTTCCATGGTATTGTACTCCTGGAACTCACCGTGAAAATGCAGAAAGGGGAAGTTTTCCAGAAATGGTATTGCAAGACCAAACTAGATCCCCATACCTGGAGATTTTAATCGTTGGTGTTTTGATGTGTCTATTGTGTTGCTACAACACTAGACAGCCATGGGCAGGTGCTTCGTTGACATTTATAACTGCCATATGTTCATACCTGTCCCACTGATGATCTTGACTGAGCCAAGAAAGACAGACAACGTATTGGAAAGTGTACTGTACACCGTAAATACCTCACAATATCCTGTATGTGATATCCTCAGGAGGATGCAGGATTTGAAGTAATTCTCCTTAGAGGGGGCTTTGGTGAGAGTCTCTTCTCTATGAGAGAAGTGCTGAAACATTGGTGTGACCCCTCGACACAGTGAGAAAAAGGTGCTGAAGTGGACCCTGAAAGCTGCCATCATGCCTTTCAGGCTGGGTAATGGGTAGGGCTGGTGAGTTGCACCTGTCCAGAGACGATTCTCTGAGGGTGTTTCCTTGAGGGCCCTGTCTAGTCTCACATCTCATTGATGAGTCTTTTAGAAGACCCCAGAAACCTCAACCTTTGTGACTTCCCTACATACAGCCAGAGCTTCAGAGGTTCATACATAGGCCCATAACACCCCACTCATCAGGAGGGCATATGCAGGAAAACACTCACACATTTGAAGACCTTGGGAATTGTAGGATAGACCTTTGCAGGTTGAGATGCCTGGAGTGAATAAGGAAAGGGTGCCATCCAGATGCGTGGGGGTGGGACATGAGAGGAAGGTCTCCTGGTGGCTCAGGGGGAACCAGTTTTCACAGTGACACTCTCATGGTGTCTGTCACCAATGGAGGGAGCTCCAGGCATTCTCCTCAGTATGCACACACGTGGGGCACCAAGGGAAGGGGCAGGCAAAGCTTGACAGTTGTCAACAGTCAGACTCTAAACATGGGTGCAGACTCCATCACCAGGAAGTTCTAGTGGAGAACGTGCTACCTAAATTGGCCCATAGGATTCCTCTATGCATCCTTTGCCCGTTGAACTTGGGCTACTGACAGATACCCACACCATCACCTAATCTTAGAAGGTTCTAGAAGTGGCAAGCTACCCTTTTAGAAGTCTCAAGGGCAATCACACATACATTTCCTACCTGCTTTGCCTTTCTTCTCTTGCTGAAGACACTTCTTCACATTACTTCTGGTCCCCAGGATCCCCACACGTGCGTACTTCAGCAACAAAGGGCTGGTGGGTGTGGTGTCTACTTTTAGCTGTTGGGATAAACTCACTAAGACTTGCTTCTTGACCTGGCATTCCAGTCTAGAGCTATGTTTATAGTATCTTGGGTACATTTTAATATCCTGTACATTTGTTTATTCATAATTTATCCTTTTGCTTTTCAGAGGGGATTGGAGATGGTTGAAAATACAAATTCATATTCTGTCTGCCAGTTTCGAATGAAGGCAAAGACCTTGTTGCTTAAATGTTAATTCCTGAAAAGCACACTTATCCCTTTGTGAAGTGACTTCAGTGTCCCTCAGAGCTCTTCAGTGATGTCAATCAATGTGCTCAAAAGAGTGGAAATTGTGCTCACAGAAAATGTGTTTTAAATCAATGAAGCTTCTCCCCTTTCTCTCTTTTGAATTGATGTGAGGATGTATTTCTGAGCACTCTCTTTATGTTGAGTACCTGCTGATAGATGTATGTGACTAGCAGTAGAAATGATACAGATGATCCTGATTCCTGCTAGCATGGCACTGCTTGGTTTTCTCCACTTTTCATACAGACTAGGACTGCTTGCTTAGGGAATGGTGCCACCCACTGTGGGCAAGTTCTTCCCACTTCCCTTAACTTAATCACACCTAGAGGTCCATCTACCTGATGATTCTGGATTCTGTCAAGTCAACAATTAACACTGACTCTCACAGGCTGTAAGGACGTCAGAGATACAGGGCTTAAACGAAGTCAGAGGCAGAGAGAGGCACCTCCATAGCTCCAGAGTAAGCCCTTGGGGAGAGCACTGATATTTGATTCATCCCCTAGGGGGGAGCTCCCCAGGTAGTCGGCCGGTATGGGAGACTCTATACATTTGTAGCCCATGGATAGTGGAGAACTGCTTATTTGCTTTTTCAAGATAATTACTTCATTTATTATTTAATGCATTGCATTATATATATAATATAATATTTATTAAAATCTAGGTGGGGCAAGTCTAGAGACTGAAGATATGTTAGAGTCTTTTCAAAATTTCTGAAGGTCTGTGTCACGATGGATGAAGCAGAGTTTATGGTGTTTTGTGCTATGGGGGAGGTGGCTAGCCTCCCTCCATTATTTGATAACCAATGTTAGTGTTGTTCTCAATTGATGCCAAAGTAATTGAATTCCCTTTTAAAAGTAAGAAACATGTGTGAATGGGGCAAATTCAATGATATAGGAAAGAAGATGTCAGCACGTTGATGGATGGGCTATTTGTCCCACTAAAAGGTTTTATGAGGATGGAAACAGCATGAGAGACTGGGAAGGCTGCTTAGGATGAACTATCAAGAGAGAAAGTGCCTCCGTCCGTCCTCATCTGCCAGTTCTAATGAAGAACACCATGAACTCCCCAGCTGTTTTATTCCCATGTTTCACTGGCCTGATTTTTTTTAATCTTTATTTTTAATTCACTCATTTATTTTGTCTTGAGAGCCTAATTAAGCCCTAAGGTGGGCAGACATTTCTGAACAAGATCGCTTTGTAAATGCCCTGCTGCAGTTGGAGGCTGGCCTCTTAGGAAGCACAAGGCGGGGGAAGGAGTATTTGTCTTTTTTTTTTCCCTTGCTAAAGGGATTCAAGGACCCATTCAAATGCTGTTAAAGTGATGACAACATTTTCAAAAGTGACACTTAGAGGCAAATGGTGCATGCAAGAGTGAGCATCGGCACACGGAAGCCTTGACCATCGCAAATGTTCCTCAAATAACGTGTGTAATTCTGTGAGTGTAACAGACAGCATTAATGATTTAGAATGCCACTCACTGTTGAATTAATGTCCAGAAACTTCTGGCTATTTTAAAATACAGTGACTTAGAACATGGTATTTTCCTGCCTGTGGTTTTTACTACAAATCGTGTGGTACAGTTTTCACTGTAGGAAAAAAAAAAATCAGTTAACATTAAAATGTCAAAAAAGTGCTCTAGCAGGGGACATGGGCACCAGTCTGCAATCCTAACTACTCCAGAGGCTGGGGCAGAAGGATTGAGAGTTCAGGGCCACACTGTATAATTCAGCAAGATCTTGCCTGAGAATAAAATTTAAAAGGTGTGGGTGGGGCTCCAAGCAAGCACTTGTCTAGCATGTGAGAGAATCAGTTCTATTTCTAGTACCATGCAAAATAAGCACCAATACCACCCATGACCAACTACTAATCACCATTTTAAGTATTTGCAGTCCTATGCAATTAGTTCAGATATGATAATATCTGTGTATAATTCACTGGCTAAAAGACCTCACAGAGTATTCTTTTTAAAATAAATATTCATGATTTGCTGATTGGTTATGTACCATGTGGCAGACATGAGGCACTAGAGTGTAAAAACATCCTCATGGAACTGTGACCTGTCATGTTAGTAGAGTCACCGATGAAGCAGCATGTGGCTGGGGTGAGAGTTGGGGAGGGAGTAGGTGTCAGTTGGAAGGTCAAGAGAGTCTCTCTTGAAGTAGGACCTTTGCTGGGACTTACTGGCTCCACTAGACAGGACAGTTGCAGTGTTTTCTTCATGGCCTCGAGTACCCTGTTGTGTGTATTTACCACGTTGTCCTAACCCATTCCTCCACCGTTTGCTATCAAGGCTCCTTCCATACTGAAAGGCAGGCAGGTATCTTGGTGCTATGCTGACTTGGAGTCACGTGGGCCAACATCCAGGATATGTTCCGTTCATAGCAACAACTACAGAAGGCCAATTTTACCCGGAGGCACTGGCCTGACACTCCTGTCCTTTTTTTGTTTGTTTGTTTGTTTTTGTTTTTGTTTTTTCGAGACAGGGTTTCTCTGTGTAGCTTTGCGCCTTTCCTGGGACTCACTTGGTAGCCCAGGCTGGCCTCAAACTCACAGAGATCCGCCTGGCTCTGCCTCCCAAGTGCTGGGATTAAAGGCGTGCGCCACCACCGTCCGGCTCACTCCTGTCCTTTTGACATTAGTTTTAATTGGGTTGCCATCAGTTTGAGCTTTTGAAAGTCCCAGATAAATTAATTCTACTTCAGAGAGTTGTCAGGATTCAATTGTTCATTGTATGTGTTCGATTGGCTGAGTGCCTGTGAAATGGCAAACAGTAAGGAGGATGGTGGACTTCAGTGGTTCTGTATTGCTAGGATCCTGCACCTAAGACACATTCCATAAGAGCTTAAGATAGACAAGTCAGATTCCATCATAACTCCAGTAGATCAAAGGGTACAATCCCAAGAGTGAAAAGGAACATTGCATATTAGGTAATGGGTTAATTTCTGGAATATGAAAACAGCTCCTACAACACAACAACAAGCTAACTCAATTAAAAAAATGTAGGGCATAGGATTTTCATAACCATTCTCCAAAGATGCTATGCAAATGACCCTCACACATGAAAATCTCCTTAATGTTGCTCACTGTGAAGGAATTCAAATAAAAATCACACCAAAGTATCTCCCTCCAACCATTGGTTGACTGTTAATAAAACAAAATTAAAGCCCAAAGAAAGTGGCGATTTTTGGTGAGGATATAAAGAAATCAGAATTCTGGTACCCTCTTGGTAGAACTGTAAAGTTGTGCCACGCTATGCAGGCCCAGTATGGTGATTCCTTAAAACTAAAAACCAAACCTAAAACTAAAGCTACAGTGTGATCCGGATAGTCCATTTCCAGGAATAAGTAACCAAAGGACCTGAAACAAGGATCTTAAGGAAATAACTATGCAGCTAACTGTCTTCCTAGTGGTGCTACCTGTCACAGACAAGGAGGGAGCAACGTAGGTTTCACCAGCAGAAAAACGGATGGTGGAGATGTAGCAAACACACACGGAAGCTATCCAGCTTCCCAAAGGATGCTCTGACACATGCCGCAGTAGAGATGACGTTGCGTGTACAGTCAGCCAGTCACAAAAGTACAAATGCTGTAAGATGCCCCCTCTGTACGGTCACTAGAGTAATCAAGCTCAGCAAGTTGCCAAGGCTGCACAGAGGGAGTTGGTTTAATGGGCAGAGTTTTAGTTTTGCAAGATGAAAATGATAGGGGGCTTGTTCCACAACAACACAACTACACTTAACACCGATGAGAGATGCATTTTGAAATAACCAAGATGGTAAATTTAATTTTGTGCATTTTTAATAAAAATATTGAAAGGATAATAAAAAATAATTGTAGACTGAATAGACTGGGCATTCTTTGATGAAAAGATTATAAGAAACGGTGTGAGAAATGGTTACACATGTCCTCTTTGTTCTGAACAGAGACCCTCAGATGCAGCTACCCAACAAACCAGGAGAGGGAGGGCTTCACAGGCAAGATAAAAGAGTAGGCGTCGGTGTGTCGCTCACAAAGCTTTCACAGCCAGTCTGTCACTTGGCTTCCTCAGAACTTCAAAAAGAGCTTCATAACTCAAGTCTGACTTGGCTCTGTGAGAACTGCCACCATGTTGCCGATGGTTAATGCAGTCAGAGTTACTTTTTATGCTAACTAGGTCAAGACTTTCCAGAATAAATATAGCCCCCTCAAATATGGAAGAGGTCTGTTTCAGGAAGAATCATTTTTAAGTCAGGTTGAATAAAAACTTGAACTCATTTGTAGTCTGAAAACAGTGCTGAGAATGGCCTCTGGGTTACCAAGGGAAGAGATGTGTGTTATGAGGGAATGGACAAATTGAAAGACTCAAGTTTACCTACAACCAGTGACCATGGCTGTGATGATTAGCTTTAATTCTCAACATGACACAACGTAGGGTCACCTGGGAAGAGAATCCAATAGGGATTGTCTACTGCTTAGTTAGAATTTCTATTGCTGTGATAGAAGACCATGGCTAAAGGCAACTTGAAGAGAAAAGAGTTTGTTTCAGCTTAGAGTTCCACACCACTGAGGGAAGTCAGGGCAGTGTGGTGGTACTGTGTTCCCCAAAATATTGTGCACCCTAATAAACTTATCTGGGGTCAGAGAACAGAACAGCCACTAGATACAGAGGCCAGAAGATGGCGGCACACAGACCTTTAATCCTAGCATTCCAGAGGCAGAGATCCATCTGGATCTCTGTGAGTTCAAAGCCACACTGGAAACAGCCAGGCATAGTGACTCACGCCTTTAATCCCAGGAAGTGATGGCAGAAAGCAGAAAGGTATATAAGGCGTGAGGACCAGGAACTAGAGCTGGTTAAGCTTTTAGGCTTTTGAGCAGCAGTTCAGCTGAGATCCATTCTGGATGAGGACTCAGAGGCTTCCAGTCCGAGGAAACAGGATCAGCTGAGGAATTGGCGAGGCGAGGAAGCTGTGACTTGTTCTGCTTCTCTGATCCTCCAGTGTTCACCCCAATAGCTGGCACTGGGTTTGTTTTTATTAATAAGTACCTTTAAGATTTGTGCTACAGGGCAGGAACTCAAACAAGTCGGGAATCTGGAGCTGTGTCGGAGTGCTACTCACCGACTGTGGTCTTCACAGCTTGTTCAGCACGTTTTCTTATTAGTGCCCAGGACCACCAGCCCAGAGTGGTACCCACACTGAGCTGGGCCTCCCATACTAATTGTCAATCAAGAAGGCTGACCACAGGTTTGCCCACAGGCCAGTCTGGTGGAGTCATTTTCTCAGCTGAGGTCCCCTTTCCTGAAATGACTCTAGCTTGTGTCAAGTTGATGTAAAATGAGCCAGCACATCTAGATGGGGCTGCTCTGTGGGTATGTCTGTGAGGAGTTGTCCGATTCAAGTTAGTCAGTGTGGAAAGGCTAGCCCACTGCGGGCCTTCCATTTACTCTCTAGGCAAAGGTCCTGAACTAGAAAAGTGGAAAACTGAGCCCAGCTCAAGGAGGCAAGACAGCCAGTGTGTTCTTTCATCCCTCTCTGCCCTTTCCTGTGGATATCATGTGACTACATGTTCCAAGCTCCTGCTTTGACCTCCCCACAATTATGACCACAGCCTGGAATTGTGAGTGGAAATAGGCCCTTTCTCCCTGCAGCCACTTCATGTCAAGGGTTTTGTTTGTTTGTTTGTTTGTTATTTTTTATCACAGCAGCAGAAGTGAACTCTAGGGCAGCATCTAACAGTTTACCTCCCTTAAGTGGAGACGGGGACACAGATGTTCCGCTTGGTCCCTCTAAAATAGTCTTTGTTTATTGTGAGTCTGCCAACAGGGACCATGGGAGACCTAACACAGTGACTTCTCCAGAACAGGTGGTGTTGGGTTCTCAAGTCTGCTCTAGTATCCTAAGAAACACTAAGGAAGTGATAGGAGACTTGGGGGCCAGGAAGGACCACACTTCTCCTAAGTCAGTGTAGCACAGATAATAACGCTGCTACACAATGAAATGGGAACACGGACAACAGAGCTAGATCAGCCTGGGATGGACGTCAGGGCTGGGAAGAGGGGGCCGTTTCTGTCCTCACTCTCTCCCTGTGAGTCACAGGCTGACCCACAGCTATTGTGAATGCAAGCCCTTCATACAATTGACTGTGCCTCAGGAATACCTTCTCCTTCTTGGCCTTTGTTTCAAGCCTATGTTGTTTCCTGGGAACTCTGGAAAAATACCAAAGCAGGTACCGTTCATTGCCACTCTGACGGCTCCTCACTGGACCTGTCACTCTCACACCGGTCCCAGCTCCTTGGTATCTTTTGATGTGCTTTAAACCGCGTTTCTGAGGGTTTGGGCTTGGCATTTCCCTCTGCTCTTCACCAGTACCTGCAAGCCGTAGCTACATTTCACTCAGGAGCTGGCCATTTCAGAATACATCCTGTAAGATTGCGAATCAAGTCTCCTTTCCTTAGCATCGTTTCTCAGGGCTTCCCCATTGGGACTTAGGGCAACCCAGTCTGAACTGCTGTATTCATGCTTCCCTTGACAGCTACCAGAAACAGACATGGACCCTGGGCTTCTGCCAGGACAGGTCACCTTGGTCATCACCATCACCCTCATTTCCTGGAGTTCCAAATGCTGGTGAGTCTCAACGTAAATACCCTTGCTCCAAGAGATTGAGTATTGTGAACCAAATGGAGCTGGCTCTTTTCTTTTCTTTTCTTTCTTTTCCTTCCTTCCTTTTTCTTTCTTTCTTTCTTTTTTCTTTTATATGCATTCATTCCTCATTTGAGAAAATTTGGTTGATGTGTGTGTGTGTGTGTGTGTGTGTGTGTGTGTGTGTGTGTGTATGTGTGCACAGAGGCTGGAGGACATCTCTGTGGTGTGTCATCTTGTCATCTCGAGGAGCACTGTCTACACTTGTTGAGACAGGGTCTCTCCTTGGCCTGGAGCTCACCAATTAGACTAGACTATCTGTCCAATAAGTCCTAGGGAGCCTCCTGTCTCTGGCCTTCCAGGCTGGGTTATAAGTGGGATTGCTGTCTCCATAAATATGAAGAAGCAACATGTCTACCCCAAGTCTAAGCCACCAGTTCTTGATTTTCTCCCCGAGTTGTAAGCTTTGGCAGAGAAAGCCCCGAGAATACTCACTCTAGCCCCAGGCTGAGTATTCTTCCTGTGCGTGATTTTTGTGAGGTCTGCTCAATGGTTACACTAATTACTTTTCTGTTGCTGGGACCTAATACCTATCAAGAAGCAACTTAAAGCTGATTTGGGCTCCCAGTTGGGGGCCACCATCTGCAGTGGCGGGAAGCACTGGTTCTGGGTTCTGGTTCTGGGAGCAGAGCCAGAGCAATTGCAGTGGTAGGAGTGTAACGCTGGATGCTTGCACCTGAGAAGGTCAGGACAGAGAGCAGGCGATGCTGACACTCAGCTGTTTTCTTCTTTATCCCCCTTCTTAAGTCAAACACCCAAGCCACACTGCCACCCGCGTTCAAGGTGGAGTTCCACACCTCAGGCAATCCTCTCTGGAAATACCCTCAAAGACATGCCCAAAGGCGTGTGTCATGAATGCCCTGGGTGTTACTGAACCTTATCACATTGACCATTGAAGTTAATTGTCTCTAGGATACAGCAGGTTTTAGAAAGTAGTGCATTCCTTAGAACAGGTCTGTTTGGACGCAAATTCTAAGTGGGAAATGCAGAGAGCTGGTTATGTCTTTCCTCTGCAAGGCAGGGCTTAGATGGTGGCAAAGAAGGTCCTGTGGCATTCTAACTTCTGAAAGTACACGCTCTGCTCACGCCTGGGGCATTCTAACCTCTGAAAGTGCACACTCTGCTCACGCCTGGGGCGACTTGAATGTGACCACTCCGTTCCGTCAGCCATGGGTCTGCGTAAGGTGCTGGGGTAGCAGCCACAAGGATGTCTCTTTGCTGTTGTCTGCAGTGACTTTGCCTCTGGTAGTGAAATCACAACCGCCACAGGCTTTGCACAAGTGACTTCCGAGACGGCACGTGGATGTGTCCAGGGCCCACTTCTTGGGGGTGGGTATCATATTTGGGCACTGTCTAAGCAGCTCCGCCTCTCTAATATGCCTTCCTTTTCTTACACAGAGCACATCTGTTATGACAGTGTTACTTACGTCTGTCATGTTCAGTAACTATGGAAGCTGAGGGTCCATTTCTTTCAGGATGTTTTCTACCAGCTCCAAACTGCTCCCCACCCCTGTGCCTTGTTATATTTCTGTAATTTTATCTTTTTGGCACTGCTGCAACCATTTTGTCCTGTTTCTATTTTTGGCGTGTGCCCCCTAAAATACCTCCAGGTGCTTCCACCTGGGAAAGCATAATGAATAGTTATCTGCAGAAGTTCTGGACACCTCCGGAAGCCTCAGCAAGCAAGGACTGGATAAACAAAGCCTCACTTCCTATTAATTATACTCAGATATTTGACTCATCCAGGAGGGAACAAAATTAATTAGAATAAAAATTAAAAGTAAAATTAGGCAGGAGGAAATAAGGCAGTAAAATCATGCAAACGTAACAGGAGAGAAAAATGACCATAATTACGAGATGGAACTGACTGGTCGAGTGTGTGTGGGTGATACACACAGGAAGCAACTGCAGAGAGTGAGAAACCAGGCGAGCTTAGGATCGACAGTTACGGTTCATGTAAAGGGAATAAGCCGTGCTTTGTGAGAGACGGTGTCTGGCCAATTTAGTCCACCATCCGGCCTTACCGATTTGTTCTTCTTGCTTTGCCGTGGAGTCAGCCCACAGCTGTCAAATTCCCCTTTCTTATTAAATTGTCTTGTTTTCTTCAAAGCGATGCCTTCCCATATTTAGAGCTGATGGGGAAACAGGTTCAGAAGGAGAAGCATCCTTGAGTGGTGAGAGAATCTCCTAAGACATTGTGACAGCTGGGATGTGACATGGGACTAGGCTTCTGCATTTGAACACATAGTCCCCAGTGGGTGGGGCTGTTTAAGAAGTTGGAAGATAGACAGGAAGTGGGTCCATGATGGAGGAAGTGGGTTGCTGGGTGTTGGGCTTTATAGGTTATAGGCTAGCCCCAGTTCCCTTTGCTTCCTCCCCCACTGAGATGTGAACAAGCATCTGAATTCTCCCACCACAATACAGCTTCCCACCGCCATGCCTTCTCTGTCGTGGTGATGGACTCTGTCCCCCAAAACGGCAAGTCAGACTAAATCCTTCTTGTCAGGTGTTGGCCACAGTGATGAGAAAAGTCATGGATACAGGTCAGTGGGCAGGGACCTTCTAGCAGCGTAAGCCAAGAAAAAAGAATAACGCGGAACAACTTAAGATTCAGGAAACCTCCTGGATCGGGGGTAAAGTGCCTGTGGCACATGGACAAGGGCCTAATTTCAGATCCCCAGAGGTTACATGAAAGCAATGGGAGCAGAGACAGACGGATCCTAGGGCTTGTTGGCCAGTCAGTCTCGCTGATGTGGGGATCTTAAAGTCCAGTCAGAGACCTTGTCTCAAAATAAGGTCCAGAGGGACTGCAGGAAGGTATCCCACCAGGGTCCTCTGCATCTCAGGCCCAGCCTCGTCTGACCATGTGTGGACTTGCAGCCTTCCAACAACATCTAACAGTCTTTTAAAATAATGGGAAGAGCTCAGTAATTAGTGTGACTTCAGTCTGCCGTTTCTGGGTGCATCTTTTTTTTGTGGGAGACCTGGTGAGTGACTGGCGAGGTAAGATCCAGACTTCTTGGTTCCATGGGTATAATCTCATCCATCACACTACCTCTCACCCCTGGCTCTCAGCACAGAAGCTGCTGTCTTTATTTCTCTGAGTACTTAGAATGTAAGTTCTTGGCATCTGTGTCTACAGCACCACTCTGTTCTAAGGGTCACGTGGCCAGTCCCTGATGGCATCCTGATGGCATGAAGCACTAATAGCCTGTGTGTGCAAACCTGGAAAAGTGTGAGAGAGGAAAGTCATCAACTCAGTCCCCTGAGGTGTTGACACCCAGTCAGTTCTTTGCAATCACCACAAATGAAAGACAAACTTCCCACCATATTTCAAGGAAGGGCAAAAGCACCTGCCCCAAGCCTTCCAACTGAGATCAAGCGGTAGCTGAAGAACAGGCCTGCTGACTTCCTCCCCTTATCTGCATGGTGTTCCACAAGTTAGATACTGTAAAGAAATGTAAAAGGTCCCCGGTCACCTAAAAGTCCAATTCCCTGGCTCCGCCTCAGTGCCACTGGCCGCACAGGAACAGGAGGGTGTTATGATGCTGACTACGGAAGGATTTTCAGGGCAGGTCATTGCCTTCCGGTGCATAACACTGGTGAGTCTACCAGGATCCTCTGGCTAGTTTCATAGCCATGGTCACACAGACAGTTCTGTTTAAACCCAGTAGGCCACAAAGCAAAACCAAGAGACATGAACCATAGAAAGGGAAGGTGAGGGATTGGGGAGGGAAAGGGGGGGGCTGTATATGAAAGGAGGCAGAGCCAGTGTGATCAAACTGTATTATATACCGGGATGAAAATGTCAAAGAGCAAATTTAATTAATAAAAAAATGATGCTCAATAAAAGATGAAGGTTTGAAAAACTGCTACACACACACACACAGTATATTTTATGAAGTAAGATTTTATGAGGACATAAATCTGTGTTCTGTAGATGATAACATGTTTCGCCTGCTGCTTTAAACAAATCCACAGCTCAGGAAAGTACTCTAGATTTAATTTTTACACTCATATGCAAACTCCTAAGAGGAACATATATTTCTTTTAAAACAAGAGTGTTCCTTTACACTAGTCTGCCTCCCTAGGCTCTAGGCCATACTTTGTGCCCAGTGACAAGAATAATGCTTAAGCTATTAGCCCCATAAATCCCTTAGGGGACAAGATGTGAGTGCCCTGAAAGATAAATCCAATGGAATTGAGCAAATTAGGACTATGGCTGTTGTTGCCTTTATTTATTAACTGTCGTAACTCTGTCCTAACCTCCTGCACAGTGCTTAATTCATTACGAGGCTCCGCAGTTCTTCAAGGGTTTTAGTTGACTTCCTTCTTCTCCCACACAGGCAGGTGTAAGACGCTCTGGGGAGTCAAGAGGTCACAAGCCACTGTGGTTCTTATTATAGGGATGTCACCATCCCCCAGACGAGAGCTGGTGCTGTAAGCAATACTGGGTCACAACATACACAGGTAAAGTCACTTAAAAGAGACCAGTTTTCAGGTGTGCTGGCCAGTTGCAGTAGTTTTGTCCAAGCTCTGCGCCTTTGGAAAACAAAACAACAACAAAACAAAAACTGCATCTGTCTACATTGCTGGGGCCAGGCATCCCTGTAAGTAGCAGAGGAGATGGTAGGATGCACCATCCAGGGCAGCTCCTCCCTGGGGCGGAGCCAGCCACGTTTTTTCAATGGCCTTTCCCACCGACCTGGCCACAGCCTTCGAGGAGATGGAGGAAGGGGATAAGACTCAATGAACACATTGGAGACACCATTTCTACCCAGCATTTTGCCCATGCTCCCACCCTCCCCTCCAGCACAATGCCATGGTGCCCTTTCTCATCCCTAGCTGGCTTTCTCCATGCATCTTCCTGTAGTTAGTAACTTCCTGTAGTGGTTGGGTCATCTGACTTTTGAGTTTCAGAGATTTTTATTATTTAAATTATTTGTATCCTAGTGAAGCACGTGTAATTTGTAATTTGCTACAGTAGCTGTTTTGTTGTATGCCAAGTCAGAGCAGCACTAAGTACATTCATTACTATCTGTGTGGATGAGTGATAATTCTCTTACGGTCTCTGCTCAGCAAGCTGTGCCCAGCAGTCACGACTCTGTTGTTTTCTGCTTCCGAAACTTTACATGTTCTAGATACCGCACCTAATGGGCAAAGAGCATCCATTGCTTTGTCTCTGGCTCCTTGTATTTAGTGCAAGACTTTCAAAGCTCATCTGCATGGTGCCCATGGTAGATTTTCCCTCCTTGGTGGGGATGGCTGACACTTAATTGACTGTGCCAGGAAGGGAAGAAAGAGATGAATGCCATCCCCTTCCAGGGACCATGCGAGGCGTATGAACGTCACTGTATCAGTTTCCTCCGAGGCAAAGGCACAATCGGTGGTCTGTAACACAGAGGCAGATGAAAGGCAAGGGAAGAGGTAAGGAGAAGGCTGTTCCTGGGAGCTAACCCGGAAAACTCCTCAAGCTGCTTGTAACTTATATTCAAGCATTGGCCTTGAACAACTAGATTAAAAATAAACCAGTCCTGCTCTGTCAGTGGGAGATGAAGATCCCAGGCTGCTTGCAACTACTTGTCAGGTTAAAGGTGAATCAACAGCAGATGCTTTAAACTGGCTGTAAAGCAAAAGGGTAAACCGGGGACAGGAAATTAGCTGGTCCCTCCCGGCCCAAAGCCAACAGAAATAAAGAGAAATACTGCCGGCTATTGGCTTCCAGACCACAAAGCTAAAGGGCATGCTGAGAACAATAAACATAGTTCAGTTATTATTTCTTCTTAGCTTGAACACAGCCTGAGTGCTGGGCCACACCGAGCCCTCCCTAATGACTGCAAGGTTAAACCAACAATACCACAGGTGAGATATTCACTCCTTGCTTGGTCTGAAGGCTGGAGAGATACTTTTGTGCTCGAGGCCCAGGTCACACCCAGGTGTGATTTTGTTCCCCTTTAAAAAGGTGTATCTGGGCGGAGAGATGGCTCAGAGTCTCAGGGCATCGGCTGCTCTTCCAGAAGACCCAGGTTTGATTCCCAGCACCCACATGGTGGGTCACAACCATCTGCAACTCCAGTTCCAGGGGATCTGATGCCCTCTTCTGGCTCTTTGGACACTGCATGCACATGGTGTACAGACATACATTCAGGCAAAACACCAATGCACATAAATTAATAATAATGGTAATGATGATGGTGATGATTATAATAAATAAAGTACAAGGAACAAGACCCTGGGTGTAACCAATTTGTTCCTTGTCTGATGTGCACGCCTGTGTCTCCAGCTCTCATGGTTCATTTTTACTTAATTCAGTCTTTCTCTTCCTAGTTCCCTTCTGGAAAGTTCTCCAACTTGCCTAATGGACTTTCTCTCTGTTATAGATTAATTAAGTCTTAATAACATTATTTTATTTGTCCTACTATGACAAAAACTATTTTGAAATGTATCTGATACAAATAGCCACTAACAAGGTGTTTTACACTATTTTTGTGTAGTCTTAGAATCTGGCATACATTTATGACTATAGCATGTCTCCATTTGCATCAATCTTCATTATAAATGTTTAATATTTTGAGTTCATAAAATTTAGCTGCAAAATAGATTCACAGATACAAGATTGTTAAAAAAAAAAATTCCAAGTTTTCTGCTGTGGTCTGGAGAGATGGCTCAGTTATCAAGAGAGCATGCTGCCTTTGCAGAGGTTCCCACTTCCTTTTCCCGCATCCACAGTGGGTAGCTCACATCTGCCTAAAACTCAAGCTGCAGGAGATCTCATGCCCACTCTGACCTCTGCAGGCACAGTGCACGTGCGTGCCCTTGCACACCACCCTCCACACATGTGGAGGAGAGTGATTGAAAAATAAAAGAAATCTTATTTTTTAAGTTTTCTATGATTTGGATCAAGTACCCATTTTTATTCCTTCCTGGGCTGCTGTCTTATGTCTAAGTGTCCCCATAGTTTATGTGAATAAGCCTCAAGAGAGATGCTACCATCCCCCAGACTGTGTTCTACAGAACCCGAGTCTTCTGGGAAGCCAAGCCATGCTACTGCAGATGCTGAAGTCTCGACAATTTACCCACTGGTCCAGCCACTGCACCAGCCCAGCCTCGTGCTGTCAACTCCAGCGGCACACTGCTGTGGGTTCCATCTTACTCCATAGATCCCTATCGGTGTGTACTGGAGGCCATGCAGTCCTTAGTCAACACGCAGAGGGAACGCTACACCGGCTCCTGGTTCCCTAGCCAGGTCAGGATGGGGACCTGCTTGATGATCACTGCTGACTGCCTTTTACGTGGCCTCACATCCTCACTCTCCTATTGCAGTTTGCTTCGATCATTTCCTAGGTAGCTGTGTTGTTCGCAACATCAGAGGAGCCTGCCTGTTGAGAAAAGATATTTCATGGTCCAAGGTTTGGAAACTGCCACATTAAATAGAAGCAGGTAGGTTTCCTGGCTGGAAGGCTTCAAAGGCCATTTGATGAGGGACTTTGAGAATCTCCAGGCATGAGAAATGGGCAGCCCATCCAAAGCTGTTTAGCAACACTGAAATTGGTGGACACCGGCCCACAAGCAAACACGCAGGGGCGTCCTTCTCGGAACACAGCACGAGAGCAGGTGGGCAGTGGCCGTTGGGAGGCAGCTGAGCTCTAGTGAACAGGAGAGGTGAGCTTAGGAGAGGAGACGTGGATTGTTTTCTCTCGGTCCTGTGAGGACGGCGAAGACCGGCACTGCAAACCAGGGTGTGGTCCACCAGTCCCTATCTGCTGTTCCCTTCAACTCGCCAGCCCCCAGGACAGTGGTTTTTTTCTTATGTAGTGTGTTAGTTAGAGGGAAATGTTTAGTTTGGTCCCGGTGTGAGGGGTGAGGGGTTCAGCCTATCATGGTGGGAGGGCATGATGGCAGGGGCATGATGAGGTTGCTCACACTGCACCTGCAGTCGGGAAGCAGCGAGATGGAGGCTGGTGCTCAGCTTTTCTCCTTTTTATTCAGTCAGAGACTCCAGCCATGGGATGGTGTCCCATTCTCTAGGTGGTTCTTCCCACCTCACTCATTGGAATCTGGAAACTTCCTCAGAAGTCTGTCTCCTAAGTGACCCCAGATCCTGTCAAGTTGACAGCTGAAGTTAAGCATTACAGGCATGCTCTTTCTCTACAGCACGCCTGGTCTGGAACTCACTGTGTAACCCAGGCTGGCCTCAGATTCAGTGTCCTTCCGCCCCAGGCTCTTGTGTGCTGGAACTACATGGGTCTGCTATCATGCCTGGATTCATTTCTAAATGATTATTAAAACATCACTTCTATTTTGAGAGGGAACATTAACCATCCTTTTTAAAATATCTGAGAGGTAGTCTATCATTGTCACTTGTTTTTCTGGAACACTTGTCATTTTGTAAAGGAAACATAATTGATTTTCTTAAAAAATTGGCAACTCTTTAAAGTAATTTGTCAAAAAAAAATTGAAACCCCGTGGGAAAAAAATAAAAAAATTTCCTGCTCAATCCAGAATGCTTATAAGACAGGTAGATTATCAGTGCACTCCACAGGTTGTGACAGACTGCCTCTAAGTTGCCAGGCATTACCGCCTCCTGCCATTCAGGGGCCTGTGTAATTAACCTCCTCTGCCTGCGTGTGGGTGGCAAATGTGCCGTGTGTGACCCAGTTGAATATGACACATCACGTCTATCATCATGTGAGCCGGCTGCAGTACTTCCCATCCGCTCCCTCCCCTCCCGGTACAGGTGAATTAGGGGCCAACTAGAAAGACCCATGTCACCAGGAGCCAGAGATGGCTCTAGTCTGACAGCCAGCATCTAGAGAAGACCTGAATCTTGCCAGCAGCCCCATGAGTATAGAGACTGACCTCCCCCAGGCAGGTCTCAGATGAGACCCCACCCTGCCCCTGCCCTGAATGCTAACTCTAGAAATACTGATTCAAGAGCTGCAGCTTATCCGGGTCTGGACTCCCGACCTCAGGAAACTGGAAAGATAGACTTGTACCTCGTTTAAGCCACTGTCTCAGGTAGGAGTTTAATGCTGCGAAGACACACCATGACCATGGCAACCATTATAAGGAAAACATTTAAATGGGGTGGCTTGGTTACAGTGTCAGAGGTTCAGTCCATTATCATCATGACGGGGAGCATGGCGGCATGCAGGCAGATGTGGTGCTGGAAGAGCCGAGAGTGCTACATCTTGCAGGCACCAGGAAGCTGACTGGCAGTCACACTGAGTGAAGCTTGAGCAAAAGAGACTTTAAAGCCTGCCCCCACAGTGGCACACTTCCTCCATCAAGGCCACACCTCCTAATAGTGTCCCTCCCTTTGGGGGCCATTTTCTTTCAAACCACCACAGCCACTAACTATAATGATTTGCTGAGCAGCTGTTTCCACCAAAGGCACAGGGTTGGCCTTCGTGTAAGCAAGTGTGTGTGCAGCCATGGCTGGTCTCTGCAGGAAACACACGCTTCATGTATGGATCTTTCTTTTCACTTCACCCAGAAATTTCAAAATTCTAGTCATAGTAGCTAGCCTCTGTATCAGAGGTTCTCAATACTGTTTCTACATTGCAGATCATTTTTGTAAATAAACAAATTAATAAATGAATACGTGTTTGTCTTCGGGTCTTAGCTTTCAGAGCTTATGGGCCTCACCCTACGTGATGGCATTGGTAAGCACTAGCTCAAGGCACAGCTAGAGGTCCAGGTATGCATCCACACGGCAAGCATCAGCTGTCATCGTCGTGGAATGTCCTCGGACTGCAGCAACCACGACCGTCTTCATCAGCATCCGTGACTACTGACTCCTCAGCCTCAACAAGACCGAATCTGTGGTACCACCACACCTGGCTCTGTTCCCAGTGTGGCCTTGAACTCACAGAGATCCAGACGGATCTCTGCCTTCCAAGTGATAGGATTAAAAGCATGTGCTGCCATTGTCTCACCTCTATGTTTACTATAGTGGCTGGCTCTGTCCTCTGATCCTCAGATAAACTTTAATGGGGGTACACAGATAAAATATCACCACACTCTATATGACATATTTTTTAAACTTTTTTTTTTGCATGTGTATACACATGTGTGTGAACCTGTGCATTGGTGGAAGCAGAAGGAAGCCAGTGGGTGTCCTGCATTAATCCTCCGAGACAGGATCTCTCACTGAAACTTGAGATAGGCTAGAGGCCAGAGAGCTCCAGGAACTTCCTGTTTCCTTCCCACACAGGGGGATCCCAATGCAGGTGCCTAAGGTTTCCAGCCAGTGCTCTTACCCTCTGAGCCATCTCTCCAGCCCCACCGCACACTTTCCATGTCCACTCACCTGTCATAGGCGGCTTGCTTTCCCATGTGTGAGCTACTGACAATGAGCAGCAGAATGCAAGCGTCTCTGTTGTGCATTCCTCTCCGTTTCTGTCCACCTGGAAACAGGACTGCTGGATCCATTGCAGTTTGGGTTTTAGTTTGTTAAAGAATCTCTATCCTTCCCTTAAAAAAATATTTTATTTTATGTATGTGTATAGGTGCTTTGTTTGCATTTATGTCTGTGTACCACATGTGAGTGTGGTGCCCCACGAGGCTACAAGAGAGCACTGGATCCCCTGGAACTGGAGTGACAATGATTGTGAGCTGCCATGTGGGTGCTGGGAACCAAACCCCAGTCCTCTGGAAGGGCAGCCAGTGCTCTTAACCACCGAGTTATTTCTTCAATCCTTCTATCCTTAAAGAAGGGGTATTTTTATTATTTTAAAAATATGTGTACATGTGTATGTGCTTGTGGCTATGTGCATGTGAGTACAAGTGCCTGTGAAGCCCAGGGGTATCAGATCCCTTTGGAACTCGAGTTACAGAGGGTTATGACCACCCATCGTGGATGCTGGGAACTGAACTCAAGTCCTCTGCAAAGCTGTGTGTGTTGTTAGCCACTGGGCCATCTCTCCAGTCTCCAATTTTAATGTTATTAGTTAATTTTTATTTATGTGTATGTGAACCGCATGTGTGCCTGGTGCCCATGAAAGCCAGAAGACAACATCAGATGTCCTGGAACTAGAGTTCCGGGAAGTTGTGATCTGGAAACTAAATGTGAGTCCTCTGGAAGGGCAGCCAGTGCTCCTCACTGCTGGGTCGCATCTCCAGCCCCCTCTCGCCTTTTACCAGTCATGCTTATATTAACTTAATTCCCATAAGCATTGCATGGGCGTCCCCTTTCTCCTCATCCTCACAGTATTTGTTATTTTTTAATCTTCTTAATGGTCTAACTGTGGTGACATCATCCCTTACTGTGATTTTACTTGAATCTCCCTGACAATTAGTAGTTTTGAACACTTGATATATTTGTTGCCATTTGTATATCAGCTTTTGAGAAGTGTGAGTTCAGATCGTTGGCCCATGTTGTCACACTGATTATTTTTGATGCTCAGTTTTTTGAGTCCTTTATCTGTTATGTATGGGAATCCATCTTCAGAGGAATGACTTGCAAACGCCTTTCCCGGCTCTGCAGGATGTCTCTTTGCGCTGTTGACTGATTCTTCTGCTTTCTAAAAGCTCGCATTTGATGTAATCCCATGTATTTGTTTTGTAGTAATTCCATGGCGTCAGGATTTTTGTTTTGGTCTTTGGTATGTTTGAGTTGATGTGTGTGTGGTAGGAAGTTAGCACGTGATTTCATACTTCGGCACGGACACATCCGAAACCAGCACCATTTACTAAATAGATGGCCCCTTCTCCATGATTGGAGTTTTTTTTCATTTTTTGTCAAAGATCAGTTTTCCATGTGCGCACAGAACTTCTGAGTTCTCTGTTTTGACAGGAGCCTGTGTGTCCTCTTTCATGCCCCTCTACCACACATCGGTGGCTGTAATATAGTTTTAGGCATGTTTGGGAGTCAGGCACTGTGATGCTTCTACTGGGTCTTTCATGGTTCCCTGTGAATTTTAGCATCATTTCCCCCCAACCTATTTCTGTGAAGAAAGTCATTGGTATTTTGAAGGCTTTCTTTAGAATGATTTTTCATTTTGTGAGAGTTGATTTACTTAAATGAGAAAATGTGTCCCTAAATTGGCCTGACTGGGTACATATAAATACAGTTTGCTAGACTATGTGAGATCCAGCTGATGACAGGAAGTCCCAGCATTGTCCTTTCACTGCCACGGTTCAGCCTGCAGCTGCTCCCCCAAAAGAAACAAGTTCTCCTCACTGCACACAGCATGCAAGGATCAGATTCTAGAGCGGAGGGGGCATTGGTCATCCAGGTCACACTGTTAGATCATCAACCCCAGCACCGATGTGTCTTAGCACACAGAGCAGATTCCATAGGTGTTTGGTGGGTGTCTCCGTGTGTTAGGATACGACAGAGTGCATGGTTACAGGAGGTATCTATTTGGCTCATGCCTGTGGACACTGAGGCCAATCCAATGGTGCTGGTATGCAGGGGGAGGGCTTCGTGCTGTGTTGTACTACGGCTCACAGGCACGTGCTCAGGTGTAAGTCCAAGAGAATGCCACATGAGAGTCCCAGAGCTTCGATTTGTACAACAGTATCACTTCTTTGAGATGGTTCCTCAAGACGCTCAATAGTTAGATTTCTCCAAAAGATTCATGCCGGGGATTTGATTCTCACTAGGTGGACAGAGAAGCTGAGCTTGTGGGGAAATGGGAAGAAAGTGTAAAATTTGGAACAAATGTCATATTTCCTGTCAGTGCCACAATGGCTGTTTTGAAAATTACAAAAAAATAAATAAAAAATAAAACAACAACAAACATTAAAAACCCCATGGTTCACTATGGCTGTCCTTGGACTGGAACACCTAGGAGACTGTAGGGCACACCACTGGGTATGTCTGTCAGGGAAATTGTAGAGAGGATTACCTGAGTTACGGAGACCCGCTCTGATATGGGTGGCACCCTCCACTGGATCAGGCCAGGAAGATGGATTGACTAAAAACGGCAAAAGGAGGAAGTTGGCACGGAAGCCAGCATCCCAATCTTCTCCTGCTTGGTATGAGAGCGGACATTCCCATTGTCTTCCCGCTTGGCATGGAAGCCAGCATCCCATTGTCTTCCTGCTTGGCCTGGAAGCCAGCATCCCATTGTCGTCTTCCTGCTTGGCCTGGAAGCCAGCATCCCATTGTCTTCCGCTTGGCTGGAAGCCAGCATCCATGTCTTCCGCTTGGCATGGAAGCAGCATCCCACTGTCTTCCTGCTTGGCATGGAAGCCAGCATCCCATTGTCGTCTTCCCGCTTGGCCTGGAAGCCAGCATCCCATTGTCTTCCCACTTGGCATGGAAGCCAGCATCCCATTGTCGTCTTCCTGCTTGGCATGGAAGCCAGCATCCCATTGTCGTCTTCCCGCTTGGCCACCACATGAGCTGCCCTGTCCTACCACAAATTCTCCAGTGTGGCAGATGGACGGACACTTCCACAACTGGGAGCTGACATAAGTCCTGGCTCTCTTAAGTTGCTCTTGCAGGTGTTTTTGACTACACTGATGAAAACCAACCAGCCATTCTTGTAGAGATTACCATAAAGAAATGAACACACACATCAGTTTACTAAAAGCAGTCACTTAATTGGTGCCTCTCAACTGTTTTTTTTTTAAACACAAAGACACTAAAATAGTTAACTTTTTTAAAACTTACATGAGCTACAAAACATGGCTGAAGAGTATTTTATTATATCTGTTGTAAGCTCAAGGAAGCATCCATATTATTGATATACAGACCAGATGTATGGACAATACGACAAAGCAAGCAGGATTATTGACTTTTGGTGAAGTATCCAACCAACAAAGGAACTTCATGAGGAGAATGATCAATTGGAGCTGACTTTCCTGGGGATTTAATCTATTTATCTACTAGTTGACTCTATACACAACTATAGAGTATCCTGTGTCTCCCAAGGTTTGGAAATAAGGGAGAAAGCATGGTAGATGAGTTCCCCAAGACACAATTTTAAATTTTATTAAATGGAATTTAGTTTGGAAAGAATGTCTGAGATTGTGCAGTATGCCATACCCTCTCATAGCAGTAGAGAAATTTAGAGTTAGCATGTCTAATAACTATGTGGCAGGAAGTCACCAGGCCAGGGATGGGAAAGAGGGTCAGAATCCAGGCACTCCAAACTCTAGTTTACAATATCTTAACTCCCCAACTCAATGGCTGCATTTACAGAGGAAAATCTCAAACATATATTGAAGAAAGATATACAGAATATTCTTGTTTTATAGACAAAATGTGTCTTCACACATTGGAAATTACCACACCAACATTTGTTTGGTCAAAAGAGTACTCATGGCAATTCTAGAAAAAGACAAGGTCTATGGAATATTTCGGTGTGGACTGTCTTTCTATGTTATTAGTAACAACAATAGCTAATGTTTCTTGATGATTTATCATGTGCCAGGCACTGTGAGATTTGTGGGGCAGTGGAAGAATACCCGCTTCAATATCACTTGGTCTTTGTGAACCTGGAGTCATTGTCCTCATTCTGTTTGAAAGGCAGGGACACTGAGGTACAGGGTTTCAGAACCCTGCCCGTGGTCTTGGATCTGAATCTTCTGAGGGGTAGATCCAGGGTTCTAATGGGAGAGTGGACTTTGATTCTCTAGGCATCACTGGATGTGAGCGCCCAGGTAGAAGAAGGCCAGCTGTCCTTTCCAGTTCCCTGGGTGTCCTCCAGGCAATCTCCCTAGAATGCAACGTTTATTCCCATGGAACAAAGAGTAGGAATGTGTGTCTCCAAGCTTCCCACCTCACCAACACCACCGGACACAATGCTGCTGTTGAAGGGTCTTTTGTGTGGGGTGAGGGAATCATTACAGTTTTCCAGCTACATTATGAGCGGGGTGCCGGAAGCCACCAAGAACTTCACCCTTACGGCCACACAATACTGACGCAGTGACACAGTGAGGGGGGCCTTTGGCGGGAACCCTGTTGGGAGCATCCTAGTTGAACAACGATGCTCTCTGTCCAAAAATATCACCCAGACGGTTGGCTTAGCAATCAAGCAATCACTTGTTCTGAGTGCCGTGTTTCCCCCAGGCATGGGGAGCTGTCAGCCACATGTTATAGCCATGCTCATGAGCTTGCAGCAGCTGTGACGAAGACGAACGGGCAGGAGCAGTTGTTAAAGAATCCACACAGACTCGTTGCAGCTCCAGACATCTGACAAGCTGGGTTTTGAGGGGTGATTTCGGGGCTCTGGCTAACGGTGAGTGGAGAGGAGTCAGATTATCTCTGGGGATGGGAAGCTTGGGTTGATATTCTCTGTAGGGAGGATACCAGCTTGATGTCCAATTTTGGTGTTTCAAACCACATTGGTGCATCTCATAAGATCATTTAGGTGAAATTGATGATGATCGATTGGGTCCAATTCTGGTTTTTGTTGAGAGCTGCCGCCATCCGTAACAGCACTGAGAGAAACATCAGGGAAGGCGTTGGAGGCTGGAGCCTGGGCTGATTCTATCCATCGTTCCTGCTCCTTAATTAGTTCAGTTAAGTCAAGACAGTAATGACACTGCAGAGCCACCGAGGGGGCATGCTGGGAGTGCTGGGTTATGTGTATGCATCCAGCATGTACTTATTTGATTTCCTACATTTTATGAAGCAAAAAACATTGCTGAGCCAGATGGGATAAAGCCCGTGCCTCTGTGATCTCAGCACTCCAGGGGCAGATGCAGGAAGACGGAGAATGCAATGCCAGCCTGGGGTTCATATAGCAAGACAGACAAACAGACAACCCAAGGGCTAACAATGTAGCTCAGTCATGGATGCAGTTCATGTAGTGATAGAGTTCAGTTGAGCCTAGCATCTACAAGGCCCTGGCTTGGGTTCCTAACATCACAAAAATTAAAGAAAAGTTTTAAAAGTAAAATCTTATTTATGGCATGGACAATAAGCAGCCCTTTAAGAAGATGTAGATTTGGGGAAGATAGACTTCTTTTCCTTCTAAACTTTGCAAAGTAAGCTATAAAATGTTAAACAGTAAAGTTGTGAGACATAGAAGGCCATTTTCTTCATCTGTGAATGAGTGGGGCTGTGGCCATATCTAAGGATGTTCCAGGTCTAATTCTGGGACTCCAAGAGAGTCACAGCATAGGACTTGCAAGTCTTTCTATGGAAGCAGGGTATTTTCCTCGTCTCTGGGCTACCATGGCATCATACCAACTTCCACACTTTACAGGTGCATGCATGGGCATACACATACAATATATGCCACAGATACACATTTGTACATTGAACACATGCAATACATACTGAAATGTGCACATATAGCATATGTATACGTACATATATATGCACAGGTACACACAATGTATGTAGTACACACACACACACACACACGCAGCATATACAAGACATACACACATATTCATGCACACATAATATATACAACATAACATGAACATATGTACATACACACCCCCTACTCCTTCCAACCACCTCGTTGCTCTCTACAGTTCCACCAGAGAGGCTCAGCCCCTCACAGGCTCCCCCAGCATCAGAAAGCAGCTGGTACCAGCAGGAGCCACAGGAAAACATGTGACCACAGGCCTGGACACAGGACCATATGGGCCCATGTGCCCACTCAGTGGGAAACGCGGTGGGGAGCTTCCTGGGGGTCTGTAATGACGTTCATCCCACTGGAGCTGGGAGCTGGCTGAAGAGCAGGCATGACAACCAGACAGATGGACACCAGAAGGTCGGCTCTGCTGCTCATCAAAGGGCAGTCTCTGGATGTGCCTGCCACCTCTGCTTGTCCCTCCTGCCATCTGTTCTGGGGCATCCCAGGAGGGTAAACTAGAGACTTGAAATCAGTTATTTTACCCAGCTTCCTGACTCTCACTGGTCCTTCAGGAAAGGGAAGAAATCCAATGCCAGCTGTCTACGATATTCCGGTCACTCATTTTCACCCAGCCGTGGAAGTGAAGCCGTTGGCCGCCATCACCACTGACGAGACACCACTCCTCAGATAAAGGGTCAGAAAACGGGAACAAAAGGCCAGCACGGTTCTCTGACTGTCGCCTCTGGATTCAGAGGAACCAGGAGGAAGAGCAGACTTCCTATGTGCCGCCTCATGGAGAATGTTGCACCAGGCCCTGGCCAGGTACCCATTTTCTCTTGGGGTGTCTTCTTGAGACTTCTAGCAGCAAGAGTATATTTTCAGCAAGAAGAAAGTATATGGGTCCAAATAATAAAATATTCAAATTTACTTTGAGCCACACTGAGATCCAGGCTGAGATTTTCTTCCTTCCTTTATTGCTTTGCGTGTTACCTAGCCATATTGCCAATGTAGCTTATATAAGATCCTGAGATGTGATTAAATGTCAACATTAAGATGATCTGGGAATAAAATGTCAACAACCTGAAGTTGAATACCAAGCCTATCTTTTATTAAATTCTGTTTGAGGAGGATAAAGCCACACCCCACGGCAGTGACAATCAAATCAAACCCCAGTGCCTTCAAACAAGGACCCCCAACAAGACTGGCCTCGTCTGCATCCTGCAGTCCTCATTCCTCTTCCCTACAGCACCAGCTACTGACCTCGAGACCAGGCCACTCATTTATTTACACAATCTTTCTTGTCTTCCCTAACTGGACACATGTTTATTGAGCGTCCAGTGGCTGGCGAGCATAGGCAAAATAGGAAATAATTCAGTTCTGAGCCTTGTTTTTCAAGAAACCATCTTTGTTTATTGCCTTTTAGCACATTTGTTCTAATGAGACTGACTTTATAGTCTACAAGGAAGACTAATTTAACAAAAAGGCATTGCTAATGGAGTGCCCTTCTCACAGAAATGAGGCCCGGAGCATATTCCCCTCTTCGCTCCTCAGAGACAAAACACAGCCTAGCCTCTCCTTGCTAAACCATAGCACATGAAGGCCAGAAGGAGGCCAGAGGAGAGGCTGAGCAGGGGTGTCTCAGATCTGCGACTCACAGGACTTCAGCATCCTGCTGACATGGCTTGGGGATGCACTTAGTACAGCAGTTCTAAGTGGGTCATGACCCCTTTCATAGGGGACGCATATCAGATATCCTGCATATTGTATATATGCCAGCAGAAAAAAAAAAAAACAGTAGAAAAACTACAGTTATGAAGTAGTAACAAAATAATTTTATGGTTGGGGGTCACCACAACATGAGGAACTGTATTAAAGGGATGCAGCATGGGATGGTTGAGAACCATTGACTTAGCAGTTGAGTTTCCAGCTTCCCAGCAGCCTGTGGAGCACCAACTGCATACCTCGATAGTTACAAGTGGAAAGCATGGATACATGACTCCAAGGTTCTGAGCTGGTGTGACACAGTGTTCCTAAATGGAGCAGAGATATGAGAAGGTCATTTGTCTTAGAGGGAAAACTGCAAAGTGCACCTTCAGAACTCCTGAGATTTTTGGAGGACAAGCCATCTTGTTATACAGTGACATCTTAGCCTTTGCATCTATTTACAGTGTGGAAATGGGAGGGCCTCTCCGAAGCCCTGGAAACCAGCCATGGCAGTTCTATGGCATGCTACGCATTGCCTTACAGTGTGTGGGCATGTGTCCTTGCGGTTCCACCCATCTTTTTTCTTAAAAACGCGTCTTTAGTCCATTGAAATCATCATATTCTTCTCCCATCTGAGTCTTAGACAAAGACAATATATGTACAGATGTAATTATGTTGTTACTACAAGGGTGACTTGCCTTTTGAATTGCTACCAGCAAGATTATAAATAAACATGGGACAAACGAAGCTAATTAGATACCCACAATGATAATTTAAACTTTGGCTAAGGGGAAATGAGAGAGCGCAGCGGGCTTAGGAGTGGAGCTGGGAGCAAGCATCCCCTCCTACCCCTGTTTGTACTTGCGGTGCATCTCGGTGAGGCTGGGACGACCCTACCAAGTGTTTCCATCCCCTGTGGCAGGGTCATCGTATTATAGTTCATGTCCCAAGAAAGTGGCTTTTTGTCACTTCAATATGTATATTTCAGGGCTAAATGGGAGCAGCTAAAGCATGTGACGATCATTGGTTTCCGATTAGGAGCTGAAGATGTATGAATACTTAGTGATGTGACTTGAAATATAATTTTATTTCTCCCGAGGAGAAGTTAAAAAACAAACAAACAAGAAACACAACAACAACAACCCAGTGCACCTAGCCAGGGCAAAAACTACGGGCAGAGAGAAAATGTGCTGCAATGTAATTGATGTAAATTGCTCTGAGCCCTTGGCTGGGTGATTACATCTTCCTTTGTATCATTCTGACACACACTATTAATCTATTAAGTAGCAGAAGGCTGAGCAAATCCAGATCTCTACCTTGTAGGAGAGTTAGGTCAGCTCAGGTCAAAATGTTATTGGTTTTGGCCTAAAGGCCACTGGAAAACCTTGTAGTCATGCTGTGGTCATCTAAGCATATTTCAAGCATGCAAACAAGACAATTTCATTTTTTTTTCTGTCAAAACAGTCTTTAAAATATATCATAACCCTGTATATCAAACAGGCACAGAAATACAACTCCACACTTTAAGTGACTGGGTAAGATGTGATTGAAGAGTTGAGTCTTGGACTGGTGAGATGGGTCAGTGGGTAAAAGTGTTTGATATAGTTGGGTGGCAGCAGCAACAGCGGCGGCGGCGGCGGCGGCGGCGGCGGCGGCGGCGGCGGCGGCACACGCCTTTAATCCCAGCACTCAGGAGGCAGAGCCAGGTAGATCTCTGTGAGTTCAAGGCCAGCCTGGTCTACAGACCGAGATCTAGGAAAGGCACCAAAACTACACAGAGAAGCCCTGTCTCGAAAAAACAAAAACAAAAACAAACAAACAAACAAACAAACAAGAAAGGTGTTTGATACACAGGCCTGACAACCTGAGTTCTACCCCAGAACCCATAAGGAAAGGCTAGCTATGGTGGATGGAGCACAACTTAATTGCTGTTTTAGTCTGGGTGGTGGAGACAGGGGAGCTGGCCGAGGCCTGGGGGCCAGCTAGTGTCTAGTACGCAGTGCAGCCGCAGAAACAAGAGACACCCTGGCTCAACAAGCAAAGGCAAATGCCAATTCCTGGAATTTTCTTCTGACCCTGTGCACACCATGGCACACGTGCACACACACACCGGTGTGAAGGAGTAGCGTGAATGGTTTGGGTGCATGGGCAGAGCATAGCGACACTAATAGTAAACAGACAAACAGAAATACAAAAGAAAGACTTCGTAAACATCAGCCGCCTTGGTGGCAGTCAGGTCTTCCTTGGGTTTTAGGTAAATGAAGCAATACCCTGCTCATGCCAAGGAGGCTGCGGTCTTGACGCCACGGCAAAGCCCACTGCAGGTATTAGCTGCTTTAAGCCAGTTGCACGCACTGGGAGTGTTGCTAACAGATGTTTATCACCTCACAGTTGTGGGGGTTGGACACCTGAGGTCAAGGCAGGTTAGGTCTTCCTGAGGTTGGGTGGGACATCTTCTCTTTGGCGTCTGGTAACCACCACCACCACCACCACCACCACCACCACCACCACCACCACCATCCAGTAACTACTGTGTTTGTGTGTCTATAAAATCAACACAAACGAACAACCCCGCTACGCTCTGCTGCCAGCCCCAGACATAGTCTCTGCCCATGGTCACCACTGTGGTGGCCTCTGTATGTGTCATGGTGGCTGAACCTGAGAGAATGTCTGTGGCAGTTGCTTCCTATCAGAGATTTCCTCCAGCAGCATTTTCAGCTCAAATGTCTACTTTCAAATGGATTTTCATTTCCAGTGTTGGCGTATTGTTCTCAGGACACGGTCCTAGACCCCAGAGCAGTCTGGGGATGGTCTTTAAATGGCCCTGATCTCCTTCAAGGTTATACCAGTGCCTTGTCTGGGTTGGGGCTTGCTCACCTGCCTTTCCTCACAAAAGTCACATCTTTTTGCTTCACTTTAGCTATTCTCTTTAACTGTAGTCACGGATAAAGCTAACGAGGAGTTACCATACCACTTCCTGTCTTGAAATTTCCTCTGCCAAACAAATCAGTCTGTTACTTTTATATTCAGCTTCACTCAAGTTCTCAATGCACAGGTCAGATGAGGCCTCCACTCCAGGTCCTTGCTCCCCTCTGAAACCTCATGGTGCAGACTGCCACTGTCCACATCCATCTCATCATTCAGGCCTTCCACATTCCCACCGCTAAGCACTGCTGATAGCATTTCTAGATCTTCTTGTCACACAGCTCCAAATATCTGTGAATCTCAAAGTTCATAACGGCAACCCCCCACCCATGTTCTGTGTCAGTTATTTTTCTCCTGGCTGTAACGAAGTGACCGACACAAACATCTTGAGGAGGAAGGGCTTGGTTTCTGCCCACAGTCTGCGGGTGCAGCCGTCACCAATGTGAAGGAGCGGGGTGAGTGGTTTCGGTGTGCCAGCAGGAGCATGGCTGCACTGCGGCCACAGTCAGGCAGCAGAGAGGAACGAACGCTGCTGTACGACGTACTTCCTCCCTTTATCAGCCCAGGACCCCAAGGATGCTGTTCCTCACATTCAAGGTGGATCTTTCCACCTCAGTCAGACATCATGGAAACAACCGTGAAGAGATACCCAGAGATTTTTCTCCTGGGTGATTTCTGTCACACACTGGAAGATCCTTTGTTCCAAAATGAGTGCTCTACTATGTCAGCTCCACTCACAACTCAGCCCTGGCTCCACTCAGACCCCTGGTGCATTGCCACACACACAAAAAAATCAGATATTTGAAGTGCCACCAAATCTCACAATTATTTGATGTCACGTATAAAATTTTCTCCGTGTTCAGTTTCCTCCACTCTCTCCCCACAAGTTATTTTTGTTAAGTTTTGCTACTTCAGGCCTTGTGTCTGTTATGAAAATAGTAGCAACCGCAGGAAAACCCTGAAGAACTTCTAGGGAAGAGAAATGATCGTGTGTATTTCAAGAGCTTGCATTGCTTAAGGTTTCATTTGGAGATATGGCATTGTCTATTTTAAATTATCTCCAGCTTACACAATTCTTACACTTAATTCAATTGACTGCATCTCCAGTCTTTTATCATGACCTCACATACTGAGCCAATCCACTGGCTCATGTAACGGTTGTTTTTGGTTGCCAAAGTAAACCGGCTTACCATGGTTTACAAACCAGTGGGGTGGTATTAGAGACTCAGTATTTGTGTCTCCAGTCAGCAGAATTCCTCCATGGTTTTCGCTTCAGTTTCTGTCAGTTTCTGCCTCCAGATTCCTGCCTTGCCTTCTCCCAGTGATGGACTATGACATAAAAGGTGAAATATACCCTTCCTTCCTCAAGCTGCATTTGGTCAATGTATTATCAGAACAGCAAAGAGGCAAACTAGGACAGTCCATTGCTTATGACTCAAGAATCCTGACTAACACATCTACCTACTGTGCTGTGTAATGAACAAGGCCTGCATGGCTCATCACTTCTACCCACGTTGGGTCTTCTGTTTATGTTTTATGCCTATCATTGCTTAATGAACTTGTAAGATGAAGGCAATCATTTTTTATCACATTTTGAGTCATCGGTTATATTTTGATGAGTTTACCCAAGGATATTAACGAAAATTGTATTGATAAAGCTACTGCATACATAATCCGAGTCTTCCTTCCCTGTGCTAAATTACTCATCACAGTGTGGGAGTGCTGAGGATTGGGAAGGAGGAGGAATATTATGTGAGCTTAAGCACTAACTGGCACTGGATGCTCTATATGGATTGTAAAACTAATAGTGATTTGCATAAATGACTAAGAAACTACCAATTATTTGTGGTCAGGAAATTCTAAAGGATCTGCAGTATTGGCCTAGGTTTTATAATTGGAAGATGTAAGGTAATTCAAGAAGAAAATTGATTTACACAGCTAATTTATCACAAACTTCTATTTCCACCATGGAGATCTATTAGAGTATTGCTTATTTTTTAATTTCCAAAAGCCCTAGAGACATTGTGTAATGTTGTCACAGGACTCAGAAGTGGATCATGGTAAATTGAACTCAGAGTGGTTAATCCTTCAGCTGTAGAGATAGACCAAGCCAAGGCCTGTCCATGTGTTTAGAACAAAATATACGTTTATTCAATTTCTTAACTCAACAAATAACCATTGCACCACCTCTTTTTCTGGCTCTGTGCCTTTGGTAGACACACAAGTCCCTTTGCCGTGTGAAAGGATAGAGTCTAGCACAGACATAGAGGTGGATAAGAAGAGCAATCAGTCAAGTGTCCGTGCCATGGCCGGCATTCAAGCACTCTCTATGCTCTGGAATATGATAGAGACAACCTCACAGACACTGTCTGATGAAAAAGATACATTAAACATTTTACTTAAGCATGTAAGAAGTCACATGTGAAAATAATCTCAGGAGAACTATCATAATTCTGAGATCATGTTGGTGACAACATCCAAAATAAGTCTCAAGACACCAGTTCTGGAAGTATTTGGGTGTTAGAAACATAATACTTGTATTAACTTGTTGAGAATTTCATGCAATGTATTTTGATCACATTCACTTTCACATCGCTCCTCATAACCCTCCCAGATCCACCCCCCACCTCCTTAATCCCTCCAAACTTTCTGTCCCTTTTATCAACTTGGATCCTCCCTACTGCTGAACACAGGAAGATATTTAGAGTCAAGCCCTTGCTTCTCTCTCCCCCTTTCCCTCTCCCTCTCATTTCTCATTCCAACTCAGTGTGTCTCATATGCGCTCCCCCTCCCCCATCCCTCTCACGCCTTCTCTCCTTCCCCTCCCACCCCCTCTGTGCATGTGTATGATACTAGTCCAGGTAGAAACACCCGAGGGAGATGCTGTGAATGATGAGCAGCCAAGGAAAGCTGACAGGTGTGAACCACGGGGTGATTCAAATGCTGAGTGTGGGAGGGGCCCACACAGCCAGGACTGGAAAGCGGGGTGTACCAGACCCTGGCAGCTTGTGTTGTTCACTTGTGGGCTGGGGTTGCTTCACCAGGTCGCCAGGGATTATTAAAATATGAACAGTGGATTAAAACAATGAACTTGTGTTTTAGAAGGCTCACTTTGATGGGGAAGGGAGTGCCAGTGGGGGAAAGGCGCTGCAGTTCCAGGATCCCACCAAGGTGTCGTTCTAGAATGAACGGGAACGTGGTGGGAGCCAAAGGCAGGGCAGCAAGGGACAGAAGAAGATGGCAATGAGGACTGGATCACTGGATTCATTGAGAGTTGGGAAGGAACACTGAAGGTCAGGTGATGACCCGAGTTACGATCCTGGGGAGACAGTGGAGTAATTGTTAAGTCAGTAGAGAAGAAGCAAGCGTGTAGCTAGAAGTGGAATAGTCTGATGCAACACATTGAGTCTGAGCTGTTTGCAGGCAGTGACATCTAAGGATGGAGGTGAGGGCATTGTGGGCTGGGAGCTGTCAGCATATGGGCTGACAGTTAAGAACACACAGCAAATGAGCCTGACAGACTGTGGCATGAAGAGAAGAGACACTTGGGTTTGAAAGTGGGCAAATGAGAGGCAGTTCTCAAGGAAGACAGAGAGATGTGGTCAAGGGAATATAGGCATCCAGGCTGGACTGGGGTGAGAAGTTTCTGGAAGGCACCGACAGTCAGAAGCATCATCTCATGCCACAGGAAATGTTAGGGGGTTGGGGCTTCAACTACTGTACACGTTGTTTGGACTGAGAGGAGATGATGGAGCAGCATACATAAAAACTATCCCACAGCAGGGATACCATCACATCACCGGACATTCTCTTTCTCCCGGTTAGGCACAGTGTTTGTTGACTCTCACACCACTGACTTTAGAGCCGGGTCTTCCTACTTGGTGAGAGGCTCTTCTGTGCATTAAATCACAGTCAGCAGTGGCCCATCAGTAGCTAGTACACAGCCACTTCCTTAGACTGTGAGTACCAGAATTTTCCCCAGGCAACAAAATGTTCTCTGGGAGGTAAAACAGAGAGTCATTGCTTTGAGTGGAGATTAAATAGCACTTTTGAAAACATTTGTCAAGAGAGAGACATGGAGCAGAGGGTAGATGAAAACCAGCTCGGCTGTTAAGCTGTCTCACGAAGGTGTGGCTGGTGATGGACACCACACCTCCAAGCAGTATAAGCCTGAACTGTATGAGCAAATCAAGCCATTTTTCCCCCTAAAGCAATCAACAGTTTGTCTCTGTAAGGACAATAGAAAGCTGTAAAAATCAATAATAAAAAGCATTGCGCGTGGACCCATAGGCTTGGCCTCATGTCTTAAGTCTAAAGAAGTGAGAGCTCATGGCAGTGGCCATTTATTTGGGGCACATGGTGAGTGGGACCCATTTGTCCCTTTTGTGAAAGTCCGCCTACATCTTCAGGAATCGGTTACAATGCCCAGTCAGAGTCCTGGGACTTGTTCTCTACCTCATCAAGTGTAGAAGTGCCTAAGTTTAAAAGCAGAAGAAAATGCTCTTCCTTTTTTCACTTGCTTTTCCAATTTGTAGATTCTAAGGAATATTCCTAGTTACCAGAAGATGTATTTTTCCTATTTCTCTTGATTACATCTTATGAGATGATCAGAGCACAATCCGCCCAGTGTGCACACTCCTCTCATACTGAGTGTGTGCAGCTGCAGCTACAACTCCCATTCAGGTGTTATGCTTGGTTGTAGCACATGGACTAATGGGGTCACTCAACAAATAACCATCGTGTGTGTGTGTGTGTTGTGTGTCGGAGACAAGGCTACTCACTGGAGAGACTGGTTAATGGTCCACGTGAGCTTTCATTTAAATCTTGTTCATCCTGAGGAGAGGGACAGCACATAAGGATCAAAATGAATGCGCATTATTGGCTTTCCTGTTTAAGAAGAAACAGTGAGCAGGATGAAGATAAAGTGAGATTGGAGGTTAGATTTTGCTGAGATAATTAGGGGAAAGTTGATCTGAAGAAAATAATTATTCTGGTGCCTAAGGAATGAGATAGTCAAGCACGACAAAATCTGGAGAAAGACATAGACTCTTCCATGAGCAGAGAGGATAATGGAGGGTGAGAATGAGTGATGGGAAACGAGACTTGGGAAGGAGGCAGGCTCTGACTCATCAGTTCCTGAATGCGTCTGGACTTTAGACCCAGTGACAAAGGGAAGCCACCAGAGGGTTCGGCTGGAGGCAGGAGAAGGCTCCACAGCAAGGCCTCGCTCCTTAGAAAGAAGGCTCTCAGGAAACAGCCAAGTAAGGACCAGCAGACCAATGGGGCATTCACTGGGTAAATCAGCGGAAGGAGCTGGTGAGGTCAGCGGTGGTGGGAGACTCGAGGGAGGGGCGATTTCAATGTGTGGCACAGAGGGAGCAGGAAGAACCACGACTCTCTGCGAGTGTGCACGCCTAATCCTAGAACCTAGAGCAGGATGCCTCAGGTGACCCGAGGACTTTTGAAAGTGATTAAGGGAAGAGACTTTGAGATGTGATGTTATTGCAGGTATATTTTTTAAAGACTTATTTATTTTTTGATGTGTATGGGTGTTTTGCCTGCATTTATGTAAGTGAGCTGCATGTATTCGTGGTACCCAAGGAGGCCAGAGGAGGGCACTGGGTTCCCTAGAACTGGAATTAAAGACAGTTGTAAGCTGAGTGCTGGGAACTGAAGCCTGGCCCTCTGTAAGAGTAGTCAGTGTTCTTAATCACCAATCCATTTTTCCATCCCCCCATCCTAGACATTTTAATGGATCCAATACAGTTTCACGATCCCTCAAAAGCAGAGACTCTTTTACAAATGAAGTAAAGAGATGTCACCAAAGAAGAGATTAGGCTGTGCAAGCAAGTCCACCTGTCTGTTGCTGGTTTTGAAGATGAAGGAAGTGAGCTGTGAGTGAAGGAAGAGGACACCTCTAGAAGCCAGAACAGTAGCAAGCTGGCACTGAGCAAGGACAGGATATTTCAGCACTACAGTTGTCAGGGACACAACTCTGTCACTGAGCTAATAGCAAAAGAGCCCACTCTTGCCTAGAGACTGCACCATGATGCCCGGCTCTACCCACACCTTGGCTTTAGCTCAACAAGACCCAAGTCTGACTTAGAATGAACTTGTTTTCTTTAAACTGTATATTTGAGGCAATTTGTTACAGCATCAGTGGGAATGGATACAATGGTGGCTGCTTATGTACAGAAGGTGGCAGGGTTACAAGGCTGCCTCGATGGTCCATCAGTGAGCAGTCACGCCAGACATCCAGGTGAGAAAAACCAGGCAAGCAGCCACTGGATGATGGAAACTAAACTGAGATGTTGGCGGTTTTAAATCTGACACGCCAATAGGATACACACATGGAAGGTGTTTTTGTTGTTGTTGTTTTTAAGCAATTTGCTATGTAAGTCTCAAGTTCAGAGGAGGCTGGAGAAGTGAAAAGCTTTGCACTATAAACAAGAGAGGTGACATTTACAAGCATGGCACCGATTGAGAGAAGAGAGGAACCTCAACACAGAAGAGCAAGCTCAGCCAAGACTTGGAAAGACTCAAAGGTTGGGAAGAGACGGAGGAAGAGCCAGCGAAGGGGACAGAGAGGGAGTCCCAGTGAGCCAGGGAGACAATCTGCAGTTCGCAGCTCAGAACGGTGAAATGGGGGCCTGCATGGCCACGCCAGAGGGGATGAGCAGTAAGGCATGCATGCGGCAGAGACATGCCACCTGCACGTGACCTTGCAGTACGGGTCCTAGTCCTCGGCAGGTCCATGTTTGTATGGTGGCAAGTGTGGAAGCCAAGGAGGACTAGGAGGAAGAACTGGGGAGCCAAGTGGTTAGTGGTGAGAGATGGACCCAGTTTGGGTACTGATGTAAGTTCGCTGGCCCAGAAGAAGGAATATATCTAGGAGAGAGAGAAAGAGGGAGGGGGGAGAGGAGGGGAAGGAGGAGGTGGGGGGAGAAAGATACTTGTGCATGTTCACTGATTCTTGCTCTGAGACTCTCACTTTGGAGCTGTGCTAACAGGAAGCCGTCATCAAATGCAGTGCCCAACCTTGCACCTCCAGAACTGTAAGTGAAGACGAGCCTCTTTTCCTTATGAAATACACAGCCATGGGTTTTCCCTTAGAGGGGCACCAAGTGAGTGGAAAAAGGGCACTTTCCTTCTAGAAGTTTTATCTGATGGGTCTGGATCACAGAGAATCTTCCCTGAGACTGGAGGGTCACCTCATCTCCGAGTTGAGGCACAGGAAGCTGTCTTCTGGAGGGCGGGGAAGAAACGCCACCACAGAGGATGAAGATCATTTGACCCTTGTGTTCTCTAAGGGGGTGAGTCGTCCGTGGGACCACAGGGAGGCAAGTATTTTCCTCTTGGTCTGACATCTTGATAAGGAGTGCCTCATGGGAAGAGAGCAAGGAGCCTTTCTGCGGCTTACCACAAGGTCTTCATGGTCAGCCATCTTCTGGTCACCACAGGGTCTTCATGGTCAGCCTCTGGAAGGCAGAACAGCAAGCTGGCCTCAGTCCTATAACTTGTTTGTACAGTGGGCTGTAGACACACAGCAAAAGTGGGAACCAGATGGCAAGGCCACAAGAGACACCTCACCATCCACCTGCAAACAGCGAGGACCACACACTCCATCCACCAATCCTAGCAGGTGCCAAGGAACTGCTGGGACCAGTTCCATCCCGTGTCCTGAATCCCATCAGGATGCTTGTGCATCAGGCTTGTTTCTCTGTGGCCCTTCCCCAGACCTTGGGTGCTGGTGTCAGTTGTAAAGGAGGAAATCTTTGTGCCATGTTTGAGCTAACCCTGTCAGGTTAATGCTGAATGGCAATTTTGAACACCATGATGGTCTCTGGGCCTGCAGTGCATCCTTCTGCAAAGATCAATTGGCTCACAGCGGGCTTTTGTGCAGCAGCTGTCTAGAGCAGGGGACAATGTGTTAGTGGACCTGGGAGAAACATCGCTTTTCTCAGGCTATGTGTTTCTGCTCCTCCTGTAGACCCTTACAAAATAACGCTATCAAGGTCTCCACCCCCAGCCCAGTTATTTCTTAATGGTAAAGTCTTTCTTCTAGGCCAAGCTCTATTCTGTATTAGTGCTTCTGCAACCCTTGGCAACATGGGGGTGTGTGGAGGGGCCCCTGATTAAATTTACGAAAGGAGGCCCAGGTGGTCATATTTTTGTTCCCAGCTAGTAAGCGGCTGAGCTGATTTTTTTCCTCCAGCCTGATTCCAAGGCCCATTGTCAGAAGCACTGTGCCTTCTTGCCTCTCACGCTCCTGCTGTCTGCAGCTGCAGGAATGAATGGTGATTGTGGACTCACAAAGCATGGAGTTAAAACAGCTACATTTGCACAGTGATTTAAGAATTGCAGATGTCCTGGGAAAATGATTCTGCTCACAGCGATCATTGGGAGGGTGGCCTCAGCTTCCTCTCACTTTACACATGAGCATGCATTCTCAGTTCATCTATAAGATGCCCCGAAACCCTGTTAAAAATACCAGGTGCATTGCATCTTTTGCCTTAATGACCCAAGAGAAGGGGTCGGTAACTGAGTGCTCAGTTGCCAACAGCATCCTCTGGGCATTGGTACCAGTGCCTTTGTGAATGCCCAAAGTAGCAGGTGCTCAAGCTCTTTACGTAGAAACAGCACACTATTCAGCTATAACTGTGCATATCTTCTCAATTTTAATAGACTCTAGGGGCTGGGGTGATAGCTCAGTAGTGCAAGCATGGTGCCTGGCGCTTGGATCACCAGGAAACCATACGTGGTTGTGGTGGCCTGCCTGTGGTTCCAGCCTCAGAAGGTAGAAATAGGCACTCCCCAGAGCAAGACTATCTGTTCTGGTAAGCTCTGGGTTTGATGGCGAGATTTTGCCTCAGCGAATGAGGTTCAACAGCAATAGAAGATGATATCAACCCAGTAAGTTCTCTAGGCTCTAGGAAATTACCTCCCACCCATATCCAGGCAAGAAACTCTGGTTAAACTCAATGGACTACATCTAAAAGCAGTCATTGAAGTATGAGGGGAGCTTGTTATCAGCTCATCCAAACCACTGGTCAATGACTCAAAGTCAAGTTGACTCAGTGATGATGCCTGGCCTCCGCTCTGGGCCTTGTTGACAGTTCATCTGCCACTCTCAGGAAGTAGACATCCCCATTAGAACCCTGATCTGAAGGTGAAGGACTTGAAGAGTTGACGCTCAACCTTTTAAAAAAAATGATGTATATATAAAGGCATATAGGCATGTATTTATCTATAGAAATGAACTCAGTCATATTTCAGGAAGTCTTGGACCTCAAAGTGACCATTAAATAAATAAATAAAAAAAACACTGTCTTGATTTCAGCCCAAATGATATCATTCTTTTACATTTTGGCCTGTGCTAGCTGGATATGTTCCAGACTAGAATGGAAAACTCTGAGAAATACATAATTTTATTGCCATGTTTCCAGTTTCTCTTCACATCAAGAACAATCTACTTCATTGCAATGAGTAAAAACTGCTCTGCTCTGAGGGACTCATTTCACTTCACCAGAGCAGTCCACACCTTGTTGGTGTGTCTTTAAGCTAAGGTGCCACACCAGCCAAGTGGGGTCTCACGTCTCAGTGTTCACTCTTTACTCCAACACTGCTCTCTGGTTCCACTACTGGGCTGCAGGTACCAGCAACACTAGCACAGGGATGTTTCAGATACTCTTTCCCTGATCTCTGCCGAGAGGGAGCTCCCAATACATTCCCCAGAGGAAAATAGGCCAACCTCCACAGATTAGCACATTTGCAAGTACCTAGAGTTTTAAAAAAGTGGACGTGCATACTCTCCTCTGCTGGCTCCCAGCCCAGCTCAGAAAGCACAGTGAAGCTGACCCTCTGCCCCTGAGGGAGCCGTGGTGCCCAACTCATGCTGAGATGGATCTTGATGAGATCAAACTCTGGCTTCTCTCTGTGTACACGCCATCGTGGGTGCCTTCAGGATTCCTGACTTTCCATTTGTGCTCATTTGTCCATGCCCAAGTGGCTGTGCTCTGGCTGAGCCCTCTCTAGACACAGCCAAGAGATGCTGACAAGCCCTGTCAGAGACAATGAGGACGGACATCCATTAAAAAGGTGACGCTGGCCAGATTCTGAAATCCTGAGCCAGAAGTGGGCCTTAGGCAGAAGTTATGCCTCTCTTCAAGGCCACCCCCCACAGTTAAGGCTCTTTACCCGTTGGCAGATCCTAGAGTTCGGATGAGGCTGCCCAGCCTTGGTGTGTATTGACCACACCACTGCTGTCCTTTCTGTGAAGGATTCTGCAGATCCATGAACACTATGTCCATTTCTGCTTATTCCCTGCCTCTCTGGCACATGTGCATTGCCATCAAGGTCCCATGATGCTTCATCTTGGTTGATGACTTGATTGGATCTGAAATCAACTAAGAGGCATGCCTCTGGGCAGCCTTGTAAGGCTATTTTCTGGAAGGAGTTACTGGGGCAGAGGCAGGGGCAGGGACAGGGCAGGGTTCTCCCACACAGTATGTGGTACCTTCTGTTATCAAGCCAGATGTAATCAAGTCCCAGGGAAAGATGTTGCTTTTTGCCTGCCTGCCTTCATCCTTGCTGATGAGTGCATCTGCTCTGTTTGCTGCTAATGCTGCTGCCATTCTTCACTGACATTAGAGCCCAGCTTCTTCGGCCCTCTGATGTAGACTGAAGACCAGTGTCTTCCAGGAGTCCTTCAGGTCAGGACTGGGCCTTCTGAGGCTCCAGCTTCATGGACTATGTGGTGATATATTGTGTATCAAATAAAGCTTGCCTGAGGATCAGAGGACAGAGCCAGCTGCCAGATTAAACATAGAGGCCAGGCAGTGGTTGCAGATGTAACCAACTGTCTTATTAAATAAGAAACACAGAACCAATGTAAAAGAGAAAGCCAAGAGGTCAGAGCTCAGAGCTAAAATCTTACCCTTCCTCCTGCGGTGCTCCTAGCTCTCTGATAGATAGCTACTTCCTGTGTGTCTGTCTTTACATAGTCTTTCTGTTCTGCCTTCTCATTGGTTGTAAACCCAAACACGTGACTGCCTCATCACTGCCTGTAAGTACAGCCCTCCAGGTCTTAAAGGCGTATGTCTCCAATGCTGGCTGTATCCTTGAACACACAGAGATCTACCTAGCTCTGTCTAGCAAGCACTGGAATTAAAGGTGTGTGCCACCACCGCCACACTCTTGCTATGGCTCTAATAGCTCTGACCCCTGGGCAACTTTATTTATTAACATACAATTAAAATCACATTTCAGACACACACACACACACACACACACACACACACACACACACACACACACAAATAAAAGAACTAGGCTGGGATGTGATCGTGATGCTTTAATCCAGACTCAGAGGCAGAGCCAGCAAATCTCTGTGATTTCGAAGCAGCTGTTTACAGAGTGAATCAGAACAAGCACAAAAACAGGAGAAACCTGTTTCAAAACTCCAAATAAAATAACTCAAGCATTCTGTATTTCTTCTTGATTAAAATTTTCATTGTTTAACAAGAAAAAAAAATCACATTTCAGTACAAGTAAAATACCACCATATTTCCCCTTTTCTATTTTAATAAAAAGAAAAAAAGCAAAAGGTTATAACTAACGAAAGAAAAACTATATACAAAAGTACAATGACTATATACAATATATACAAGTAATAAATACCTAAACAATGTCTAGTCCATTTGTATTTGACAAGTCAGAGAAAATAATTCCATTATCTATCTTATTTTGTTAAGTCCAAAATGTATCTAATTCACTTTCTATCCTAATTAATCTTCAACTATAACTAACCTTCAACTATAACTAACTAATCTTCAACTATAACTAACTAATCTTCAACTCCCTCAGAGACCCAAGAAGGAAATAAAATAAAATAAAATAAAATAAAATAAAATAAAGTAAAATAAAATAAAAACAGGAAGTGTATGCAAGCAACTTTCAAAAAAATTGTGAGTTGACAGAAACAGCCAGCTGCCTGGACAGTCACTTGAGATTTCTCCACAGTGTTGGGGCATCATCTTCAGCCTATAGGCTTAGCATATCTGACAGACTCATTTGTGAAGTAGGATGTACACAAGGTCAACAGTTCAACCTCACATTGGGTGAGAGCAGTCCATGTACCAGAAACACCTGAATTCCACTAGTGTCCTCTCATGATTCGGATTTTAAATTCTGGAAATTGTTGATGGTTTTTGAATTCAGCTGTCCATTCTTCTTGGCTGTGTATATATGGCTTCATCTCAGCATCCCCTTCTTCTCCACATCCCTCTATTAAATGTCAGTCTACTATTGAGAGGCATGAGCTTTCAGCTGCTGTTCCATTGCACAACAGAATCCATCGGCCCTCTGCCTGTTAAGCTGCCTTCAAAGAAAAGGGCACTGTACCTTTTCCTGATGCGAAGGCCACTTCAGGGATGGTGCCATATTGTCCTGGCCTCAGAAGATACCTTTTAGATAAACCATAACCACACTTGTTTTGGCAAGAATCAGTAGTCCTTTGTTTCGTGTTCTGTCTGTCCATTTTGTCCTGTTGATTCGAGGATACTTTGTTGTCCAGTGGCTAACTTTTGCCACAATGAAAGTTAACTCCATATGCAGTTTCTTCAATGCCCATATTTTCTCTGAAGTAGATTGGTACTGCCAGGGCCGACATGTCTCAAAAAAGAAAAATTTTCTAAGTTATTAAAACATTTTAAATGCCATATTCTGTAGATCTCTGAAGGGTTTGAAGATGACCTGTCTATCTAAAATATATCTGCTCAATTTTTAAAACATATCTAATATGACTACCAATTCTATTGTAATGTCTAACTGCTAACTTTCATTTCTTTATATCCTAATAGTTGGTAATAATAACATTCAAGGATCAGAAAATTGCATTACATTGTTAAATGAATGGTATAAATACAATTAGAAATATACATATAGCATTTTCTAACAATATCAATTTCACTATATATAATTTATATACAATATAAAACAATACAATCCAATGTAAAGTGTTTAAAACTAGTAATTTGGTGTCTCACCCTTTAATCTGCATATGGGAAGCAGAGATCCATTTGGATCTCTGTGAATTCAAAGTCACCCTGGACCACATGAGATTGACTCAGTCTAGGAGAGAAACAAAGCCAGGCAGTGGTGGCACACACCTTTAATCTCAGTATTTGGGAGTCACACACCTTTAATCCCAGCACTTGAGATTTCATGCCTTTGCTACCAGTATTTGTGAAGCACACATGACATTAATCCAGCACAAGGAAGGAAGTGAAATGGCTGGATGGAGAAAGGCATGTAAGGCATGAGGAGACAGGAACTAGGCCCTTTCAGACTACAGCTTTTTTGGCTGAGGACTCAGAAACATGAAGTCTGAGGATTCATGGAGACAGGGTCTCACCTCCCTTTCAGCCTGAGGATTCGGTAGTGGTGAGAAGTCTCTCGAGTGGCTTGTTCCTTTGTCTCTCTGATCTTTCAGCATTGACCCCAACATCTGGCTCCAGGTTTTTATTGTAAGACCATTTAGGATTCATGCAACAGATTGGGCACTTACTGGGTTCTCAGCCTTTTCAGTGCACCCACAACCATCATTGGATTAGCCACATCATGTAACCAACCTAATAAATGCCCCCTTAAAATTGTTTTCATTTTACATGCCATCCCCAGTTCTCTCTCCCTCTCCTTCTCTTGCCCCCTCACCTCCCTCCTCTGTCCCCCCCATCCACTCCTCAGAGAAGGTAAGGCTTCCCTTGGGTAGTCAACAAAGTCTGATATACCAAGTTGAGGCAGGGCCTAGTCCCTCCCCTCTGCCTCAAGGCTGAGCAAGGTATCCCATCATAGGGGATGGGCTCCAAAAAGCCAGTTCATGCACCTGGGATAAGTCCTGGTCCCACTGCCAGGGGCCCCACAAACAAATCAAGTCACACAACTGTCACCCACATTCAAAGGGCCTAGTTCGGTCCCATGCAGGTGCCCCAGCTGTCAGTCAAGAGTCTGTAAGCTCCCACTAGCTTGGGTCAGCTGTCTCTGTGGGTTTCTCCATCATGATCTTGACCCCTCTTGCTCATCTGATCCCTCCCTCCTCCCTCCTCCCTCTCTTCAACTGCTTTCCAGGAGCTCAGCCCAGGGCTCGGCTGTGGACCACTGCATCTGCTTCTATCAGTTATTGGATGTAGTCTATGATGACAATTAGGGTTGTCACCAATCTGATTACAGGGGAAGGTTACCTCGGGCACTTTCTCACTGTTGCTGGGAGTCTCAGCTGGGACCATCCTTGTAGATTGCTGGGGATTTCCCTAGCACTAGGTTTCTCCCTTGCCCATAATGGCCCCCTCTGTCAAGATATCTCTTTCATTGCTCTCCCTCTCTGTCCCTCCCCCAACTCGGCCATCCCAATCCCTCATGTTCCCCGCCCCATCCCCTCCCTTCTACCTGCCCCTCCTATTTTACCCAGGAGATCTTAACTATTTTCCCTTCCTGGGGCCCTCCATACGTGTCCCTCTTAGGGTCCTCTTTTTACCTAGCTTCTCTGGGGTTGTGGGTTGTGGTCTGGTTGTCCTTTGCTTTGTGTCTAATATCCACGTATAAGTGAGAACATACCATGTTTGTCTTTCTAGATCTGGGTTACCTCACTCTGGATGATTTTTTCTAGTTCTGTCCATTTGCCTACAAATTTCATAATGTCATTGTTTTTACAGTTGAGTAATACACCATTGTGTATATGCATCACATTTTCTTTATCCATTCTTCAGTTGAGGGGCATCTAGGTTGCTTCCATGTTTTGGCTATTGGGAATAGTGCTGGTATGAACATAGCCAAGCAAGTGCCCTTGTGGTAGGATTGAGCATCTTTTGGGTATATGCCCAAGAGTGGTATTGCTGAGTCTTGAGGTAGATTGATTCCCAATTTTCTGGTAAACCACCATACTGATTTCCAGAATGGCTGTACAAGTTTACACTCCCACTAGCAGTGGAAGAATGTTCCCCTTGCTCTGTATCCTCTCCAACATAGGTTGGCATCAGTGTTTTTTATCTTAGCCATAATAAATGCCCCTTTAATAAATATTCATTCTTTTGGTTCTGTTCCTTTAGAGGACCCTGATTCATATAGTTTCTTACTCCTGCTCCCAGCACACACGCTTGCATGTATGTGTACACACACACACACACACACACACACACACACACACACAGAGAGAGAGAGAGAGAGAGAGAGAGAGAGAGAGAGAGAGAGAGCATAGATGATAGATAGATAGATAGATAGATACATACATACAGACAGACAGACAGACACACACACACACACACACACACAGAGAGAGAGAGAGAGACAGAGAGAGACAGAGAGAGAGAGAGAATCCTTAAAGCACCAATAGCCAGGGGAAGCCTGAGCCTGTGAGAAGTGCAGGGCCACTGTCTGGCCAAGGGATAGATCTCTTCTTCCTTACAGACACCCTTAGCCTGTGTTGACCCATCCCTGCCTCAGTGCTTTAGTTATTTTCCTCATTTTTGTGCCAGAATGCATGACAGAGGCAACTCAAAGGATGGAGGATTTCTTCTGGCTCGTCGTGTAAGAGGCTACAGCCAGCCCATTGTTTTGGGTCTCTGTCGGAGGCAGCAGGAGCTGACGGCACAGCTTGTTATGTCTCAGTCATCCAGGGAGCACAGAGGCCCACTGGATGTGGGGCTGGCTGTAATTCTTCAGCTCTGCCCTACATCTAGAAGGTTCTACAACCTCAGGAAAAAGCACCAGCTGGAGACCACCCTGGGCCTTCTTAGCCCCAATTCTGCAATTTCTTTCTCTGACTGTGAGGCCCTTGACTCTCCTTATACATCTTGCATTCCTTATTTGTTCAGTGATGATACACACATAAAGTGGTTTACAGTGCTAACCTGTATTCCAGAAACAAAACAAACTTACCAGTGAAATCACAATATGGTCTGTATATGTTTTTCATCCTTGGCCTCTAAGTGAAAGGGGGTTTTCCAAAGATGCACAGCACAGCTGCTCCTCCCCAGCCTTATCAGTGAGCATCTATGCTTCATTTAGAACACAGGTGGGTTCATTTCTGTAGGCCTTTTTCTCTCTTGAGAGCTCTAATCAGTCAGAAGCTCCAGCCCATGGAGGGTGCCATCCACATTCAAGATCTTCCATCCTCGGTTAAACCTCCCTGGAAATGCCCTTGTGTACACTCCCAGGGATGTGTCCCTAGGCTGTTCTAAATCCAGTCAGGCTGACAACAATGATTAAACAATAAACTGATATAAGTCAATGATGAAATAATTTTCAAAATTTAATTTGCAATCAGAAGAATGTACTCTTTAGGACATAGTTTTACAGATTTTGACAAATGGTCATTGAGTCAGTGCCATAGCTCCTTAGAGAATGATTCTAGTCCCACCTTGTCATGATCTGTGCTGTGGGAGCCCTTCCCTGTACCCCTAGTCTAGAAGGCCATGGGAAGAGAACTGTACAATATGTACTTTTTGGCACCAAACTTCTTTAACAGCAGGATTCATTGACGATGCATCCAGACTGTGCTAGTCAATAGATGTTCTGTTTATTCTTGAGTAGCATACATTGTACCCATGGACCACAGTTTACCCATTGTCATGTAAAAGTCATATGAACTATTTCCAGCTTTAGGCAGTTACGAAGATTCCATTATGATTCATGGAGGTATCTTTGTGGGAACACAGACTTCCCATTTCTTGAGTAAACAATTAAGGATGGGGCTGCTGGGCCATAGAGTGGGTGTGCAGGAAACTCTGCAAGAAGATACCTCATTGCTCATTAGAGCTGCTTATTTATTTTGAGATTCTCATTATCGATCCAGCGGTGGATGGGGATCCCGTGGCTCCCTGTCTGTAAAGGTCGATATTGATGGCCAACTCAACAGGGTCTAGGATTGCCTGTTGGGATATCTGCAAAGGATTATCTAGATTGACTTATCTGAAGTAGGAAATCCCACCCTAAATGTGAATGGCACCATTCCATTCTGCATGTATTTGATATTTGTGTGTTGACCTTGTGTCCCGTGCTCTGGCTGAGCTCCCGCTAAATCTAAGACCCCCCTCCTCTTCCTTTGTTCTTACTTTTAAGTCCTCTGGGATTTTCTATGTGGACAACAGTGCCTGTGGGTATAAACAATTTTATCTTCTTCTTTGCAGCCTGAATCCTTTATATGTCGTCTTGCTGGCCTGTTTCACAGACTAGGAATCTAGAACAACACTCAATAGAGGGAGGGAAAGATATCATTGCTTTCTGGTATTCTTGGGGGAAAGGCGGAGAGTCTCTTGCTATTAAGCATGAGGACTTCATCAAAGGTGACAGCTAGGTGAGCACTAGCCTGCATCTCTCTCTGCTTCCTGCGGATGCACTGTGCCCAGCTGCCTCACACTCTCCACTTTAAGGGACCACACCCTTGAACCACAGTCCAAGCAGACCCTTCCTTCCATGCATTGCTTCTTTCCTTCTGCTGTTGTATCACAGACCAGGAAAAGTAACTAATTTGAATAAGAAGATAAAATTGTTTATATCCACAGACACTGTTGTCCACATAGGAAATCCCAGCAGGATCCTTGCTGGCATGTGTGACCCGCAATTTTATGTGGGTTTGGCCATTTTAATAAGTGGGTGGTGACCGCACTGAGCACTGTTCACATTGTCTTTGGTGACAAATTAATCATTTTTATATGCTCTTGCTATCTTTGATAGCATGCCTAAGATCATTTACTCATTGAAAACATATTGGGTTGTTCATTTTATTTTTCTCCTTTTCTGTTTGCTTATTTTTGAGATGAGGAGTCTTGTGTTCTATCCCAAGCTAGTCTGGAAAGTGTCATCTCCCATCCTCAGCCTCCTGAGTTGTCATTGCAGGTGTGTGTGACACTTTGCGACTTTTGACAGTTCTTTGTGCACTATGGATGCTGATTCTTTGTCATAAATGTGACTTTCCAGTATTTTCCCCAAATTTTTAGAACATAGTTTTAGTTTCTTAAGTGTGTCTCCTTCAGTGAATAAGCATTTTCTTTCTGGAAAATTGAATTCATCTTTTTCTTTTCTGGATCATGCTTTTGGTATTGCTTTTTAAAACTGTCTAACCAAAGGTCTTTAAGATCAGCTTTGCTTTTGTAGGAGTTTCATCAGACAAGTGGGTCTGCTGTGCAGTGGCTCAATATTATCCCTCTGTAGATGTGTGCAAACCCAGTGCTGGGTGCTAAAGGGACAGCCCTTTACCTCAGACTGCTTTACATCTTTGCCAGAAGTCAGTGCTCTGTTCTCTTGTGCATCTATTTCTGGGCTCTCAATTTTGTTTCATTGATCTGTATGCCTGGCCTCTTCTCAAAGTTACCTTTCTCATTGTATATTTATAGCACTGCCTGTCCAAGTCCTCCAACTCTGGCCTTTTCCAAAATTCTTCTGTCTATTCTGTTACTTTATTTTACACACACACACACACACACACACACACACACACACACACACACACACTGAGAGAGAGAGAGGCAGACAGACAGACACAGAGAGGCAGACACAGAAAGAGAAAGAGATAGAGACATAGAGACAGAGATAGAAAGAGACAGCTACACAGAGAGATAGACACACAGAGAGACAAAGACAGATACGCACAGAGAGAGAAAGAGAGAGAGAAAGGGAGAGAGAGAGATACAGACAGATAGATGTATTTAAGTCTTCATTTGATTAAAAAAAAAACACCTTGGATTTTTAACTGATATTGTGCTCAATCTATATATCAAATGAAGGGACATTGATATATTAGAAATACTGAGTGTTTTCATTCTTAAATGTGGTATATTTCTCCATTTAATTAAATCCTTGATAAGTTTTCATTAAGATTTTATAGTCATCAGCATATAAATCTTATGCAAAACTTTTCCAATTTGTACCTAAGCGTATGATTTGCAGTGCTAATTTTTGCTTCATATTTGTGTTTGACATTTTTGTTTTGACTTGTATCCTACACCTGGACAAACTGTGTGTGAATCTGAGACCTTCTTTCTTCAGTTCTTCCTGTTGCTGTGATGAAACACATTACTAAACCAGCTTAGAGAAGACAGTTTACTGTGGTGTGGGAGTCCAACGTGGTGAGGAGGCATCATGACATGTGACAGGCATGGACATCAGAGTAGGAGGCTGAGAGTGCACCTCTTCAAATGTAAGCACAAAGCAAAGATGGAGGAAGGGAGAGGGAGACAGAAGAGGAGAGAGGGAGAGGGAGAAGGAATAGGAGAGGGAGGGAGGGAGAGAGAGGTGACTTGGTATTTCTAATCTTAGACCCACCCTCAGTTGATGTACTTCCTCCACCAAGGCTATATAACCTTCCCAAACAGTGCCAGGACTGGGAACCAAGTATTCAGAGACCCAGGCCTATGGGGCACATTTTTTGGGAGGGTATATATATTTTTTTTACTGTTTTTTAATTAAGAAAAAATTTCCATTCATTTTACACACCAATCAAAGATCCCTATCTTCCCTCCTCCCAAACCCCATCCTCCCCCCACCCCACCCCACAAGAATGCAAGGACTCCCATGGGGAGACACATCCAGCAGAGGCAAGTCCAAGCCCCTCCCCCTGCCTCAAGGCTGCTAGAGGTATCCCATCATAGGTAGTGGGTTTATGGGGCACAATTTTCATCCAGACCATCTACTCACTGGGCCCTATAGGCTCACAGCCTTATTATAATGCCAAACACATTTAGTCCAACTTCAAAGTCCCCATAGTCTCTCACAGTCTCAACACCAAAAGTCCAAACTTTCTTTTGAAATTCTTCATTGTAATACTATCAAATAAAAAATGCAAATTACATACTTCAAACATAATGGCACAGACAAATGGAGGGAGGGGGACACAGTGAGGAAATATTGGACCAAAGTAAAACCAGAACCAAGTGGGGCAGACACCAAATCCGGTAGCTCCATTTCCGGTGTGTCAAAGATGGCTCCACCTTTCCAGTTTTGCTGCCTTCAACACACATCACTCTCTTGAGATGGTTCCATTTCCTGTATGTAGCTCTCCTGGCAGATAATCCATGGCTCTGGCATCTACAGTATGTTGTGTTTTCCATGGTAACCCAGGTATCACTTTTACAGCTTCATGTAATGTTCTTTCACACTTCTTGCTCTCTCAGGATCTTTAAGTGGGGACTCTCCTGCTACATGTTGCCTGGCCTCAGTTGCTCTCTGAAACACAGAGGAAGACTCTACGACCCCCTCCTGCCAGCACCATGTGGACAACAATGTTGAGTTGATTGACAACTTTGGATGGACCCTAGCTACCTGGCTCTTTCCACTGTAGACCTGAATACAAATTATCAATCTTGATCATACCATAGACCAACAGTATACAATTTTGAAATTTCCATCATCATCATTATAATTATTATTTAATTTTATGTTTATGAGTGTTTTGCTTGCATATATCATGTGCACGCTTGGTGCCCAAGGAGGTCAGAAGAGGGCATCAGATTCCCCTGAAACTAGAGTTACAGATGGTTGTGAGCTGCCATGTGGGTGCTGGGAATCAAACCCACGCCCTGTGGGAGAACAGCTAGTCCTCCTAACCACTGAGACATCCCTCCATCCCTAGTCCATTACTCCTTAATTTAGCATCAAGCAAGCTCTTAGGGCAAGGGCAGAAGGCAGCCACATTCTTTGTCTAAATATCACGGGAATGACCTCTAGCCCCGTTGCTGGTAAAGTCCTTGCTTCCGTCTGAAATATTGTGAGCTGGGTCTCTGCAGTCCACTTTGCTCTCAGCATTACTCTCCTCCAGGCCCCTACAGCAGTGGCTGAATGAACTCTGCTTACAGCATTCAATTATTTCCCTAATACAAGCCTCCATAAACCAACATAGGCTGGTTCTTCACAGAAGCCATCTAGTCTGGTGCCAACCTCTGTCTTAGTTACTGTGGTGATCTGAATGAAAATGGTCCCTATAAGCTCAAAGGAAGTGGCACCAGGAGATGTGGCCTTCTTGGAGTAGGTGTGGCCTTGGAGGAGGTGGGCTCTGAGGTTTCAAGTGCTTAATCAGGCTTAGTGACTCTCTCTTCCTGACATTCTGGATGTAGGACTCTCAAGTTATGTCTCCAGCACCATGTCTGTCTGCATGCCACCATGATAATGGACTAAACCTCTGAAACAGTAAGGCAGCTCCAATTAGATGTTTTCCTTTATAAGAGTTGCTGTGGTTACTACGGTGTCTCCTCACAGCAATAGAAATGTAGCTAAGACGGTCTTTCTGTTTCTGTGGTAAAACAGCAGGGCCAATGCAAGTCACAGAGAAGAGTTTGTTTTGGCCTATGATTCCAGAGGGCTAGGAGTATCATGGCAAGGGGACATCGCGACGTGTGGCAGGAATCTGAGAGCGCACATCTTCAACTGCAAACACAAAGCAGAGACGTGAACTTGAAGTGGTGCAAGGCTTTCCATGTCAAAGCCCACCCCCGATGACGTACTTCCTCCAGAGAGTCTGCTCCACTTAAACCTCACCAAACACCACCACTAACTGGTAATCAAGTGTGCGAGTATCTGAGCCCCTGGGGAACACTTCTCATTCAGATGTTCTTTTCTTGCTTCTGTAAGTTCTTTGGGGTTTTCTGTGTGGATGGTAACATCTGTGAAAACAGGCAATCTTATTCCCCCCTGTGCAGAGCGTTCTTCATATTTCTTCTGACTGGCTGTCATGGATAGCTTTGCATGTCAACTTGACATAACCCAGAGTCGTCTGGGAAGAGGAAACCAGCTGAGGAATTGCCTAGATTGAACTGGCCCGTGGTCACGTCCCTTGGCATTTTCTTAATTGTGAGTTGATATAGGAGAGCCCAGCCTTCTGTAGGTGGTGCCATCCCCAGGGAGGTGGGCCTACGCTTCGGCAGAAGGGTGACTCAGAAAGTTAGGGGGAGCAAGTCAGTAAGTTGTGTTCCTCCATGGTCTCTGCATCACTTCCTGTCTCCACATTCCTCCCTTGAGTTTCTGTCTTGGCTCCCCTTGATGACAGACTGTTATTTTTTTAATTAAGTGTGTGTGTGTGTGTGTGTGTGTGTGTGTGTGTGTGTGTGTGTCACAGCACATGTATGGTCAGAGGGAGTTGGTTCTCTCCGTCCACTACATAGGTTCTGGGGATTGAACTCAGGTCATCAAGCTGGGGAGCAAGCCTCTTCACCTGCTGAGGCATCTCGACAGCCCCTGCTAGAACTCTTAAGCTTTTCCTTTGTGGAAACCACGCAGAAAAGAGCTGGAAGCAAAGCATTCCAAGGTTAAGGAGACAAAGCTGTTCCCTCTCTCTGTCTAGCCTGGACATCTTGGAAAAATGCTAGTCTCAGGTGACCTCCTTGTTTTGCTCTAGAACACAACGCTAGTGCAATGACCCAAAAGCCCCTGGGCTAGGATCTGAGCAAAGATTCATCCAGCTGCTGCTGTGCACGGTGTTACAAGTGGAACTGGGGGACAAATCACACTAAGGAGGCTGACCTTACTAGATGGTGATTGTCCCGGATGCCAGCCGAGTCCAGTGTAATTGCACCTGCTTTTCAAAGCCTAAGAGGAAGGCAGATAGAAGCAGAGTTTGGAGATGGCTGTGATATGCCCGGGCTGTGAGCCCAGGTGTGTGGGTGGCCTTTAGAAGCAGGAATGAGACTTTTCCAACAGCCAGCAGGGAAATGGGGACCCAGGTTACAGTCTCATGGAACCTGGATGGACCCCAAGATGAATGAGTTTGGAAACGGATTTATTACCCCAAAACACCTCCAGAAAAGAACACAGCTCTGCTGATTCCTTGATTTGGGTTCTTATGACCCAAAGCAGAGGCTGAGCTGAGCCACATAGTATCTGGACCGCAGGCCAACGGGGCTGCGATGTAATAGTTGGTACTACTTCAAGCTGCTGAATTTGTAACTGCCGCAACAGAACACTGAGACTTACTGAAGTTAGACAGGTACTGAAGATCTCCTGGGTGGGATTCTGCTGCTTGCTGAAGACACAGAGCTGAGGACATTGTCTTTTGCTGTGAAGTTCACAAATCATGAGTAGAATCAGCTACCAGACTACCATGGGTATCTTCCAGGTGCAGGCAGCTGAGGTTGGATTCTGCTGGCTCCAAAGAGTGGAAAGCATTCTGCCTGACTGTAGACAACCAAAGAAAAGGCAAGGCTCTGGGGCTGGAATTTAGAGAGGGAAGAGTTGTGCTGAAAGGAGAAGGGAGGACAGGCAGAGCTCTGGCAGCCTCAGCAGTAGAAGTTTCTAGAGTGTTTATTGTTACTATAACTTCTTGATCCTTATCTCTCTTGCCTCAGTTTTAAATGTAAAGGACATGGTAGGATATGAAAACAAGGTTGGGGAGAGAGAGGAGAGGAAGGAAGAGAGCAGGGGGAGGGGGAGGGGAGGGGGAGAGAGAACTCTTAGGGAATTTTCCTCCCGAGTTGTAGGAAGTCTGAGATCTGAAGAGCAAGTTAGAAACTCAGGTGAGCTGAGGTTGCAGCCCTTTGAGTCTGAAGACACCTGGGGCAGATTCCCTTTTCCTCTGGAAACTTCTATCGTTATCACATGATATCTTCAGCCCTCCCTTCAGCACAGCCAATAATTAGCTTCATTCAAAGCCCACTGGTTTAAGTATTCATCTCATAGATGACTAGCACGTTTGGTCAAACATCTTGGCACTATGTCATAGCCAAGTTTACTCATAAAACTGAACACCCTGCATGGAAACACATGTGACTCCACATGCTTGCCGTTAGGGAAGCATGCTAGCTTTCTGTAACAAACGTGTGAGACAGATAAACTTATAGCCAAGCAAGGTTATTGGCTCATAGTTATGGAGCTTTTAATCTATGATCTAATTAGCTTTGTTGCTTTGGATGTCATGGTGGGAACACAGAGCAGAGCAAAGAAGGACAGACTGGGATCTCAACATTCCCTTTGAGGGCAGGTAGCCAAAGGCCTAAAGACCTCCCATCGGAAAGTGGGGGGCATTCCAGATCAAATTACAGCATGTACCATGCATGTGTTAGCCTGGCATTGTGCACTATAGATTACAATTCAAGAAAAGTTGGTCAACTTTGAAGTCTAATTCTGCCCTTGCTAGTACAAACAAGTTCATTTGCAGGTATGTGCACTGGGGCACATGGAGGCCACAGGTCAACCCAGAGTTGGCTACAGGTCAATCTTGAGCACCGTCTACTGGTCAGGAGCTCAGGTTGGCCGAGCCACCCAGCCTATGAGGCCCAGGGATCCTCCTGTCTCAGCCTCTTCAGCAGTCGGTTGCACACACCATCACGCTCAGCGTTGTTTTTACACATGGGTCCTGAGAGTCAAACTGGGATCCTCGTGGTTTTCAGCAAGCTTTTACTCTCTGAACTGTCTCTTCAGCCCTAAATAAGCAATTTCTTAACCAAGATGTTGAAGGACCCCAAAGCCTCCCCATGATTTCAGCTGCTACCAGGAGCAGCTCAGTTCGTTTATGGGCTGTGTGCTTTGAACTGGAAATTGAAATCGTGATTATAGTCCTAGAGGAACGGGCCTGGGCTGTTGGACTGAGTATGTAAGTTAGAGTATCCCAGTGAAGAATTGACAAAGACTGTCCCAAAAGACAAAAACAGGAAGAATCTAAATTAAAGAGCGCAGGATGAGCCAGGATGTTTGTATCCACTCAAAACAAGAGGGCTCCATCTCCTCTTGGGCTTCTTTAGACTTTACCCCCTAAAGCGTTACAGTAGTGTGTTCTGCAGATGTTTCAATGAGACCACTGGAAGCCTGAGTAAGGCTCTCAAGTTCTGTAAACTCTTATGCTCCTTGGTGCTTCCTTCCCAGCAGGCCTGAGTGCTGAGCTTAGTTGTTATTTAATTGATTTTTCAATCTGAGTCCATTGAAATCCCAGCTGTTGCCCTTCCTAGCTTTTCTCTAGCCGGGCACCCAGAGGGTATGATTCAGGCAGAATCCTGACAGTTGTGGACCCAAGCTCACGATGATCAGCACTGTGTTTCCTGTAGTTCATTACCATTTCCCAGGGGTTGTATCAGGCAAAGGCATCCTCATTCTCTAAGCAAGGAAGCCCCAGACAGACAGTTGTCAAGGCAACAAAAATGCACACTGTGAACTGGGGAGGAAAGGCCATTTCTGGCTCTGTGTACTATTGAAGCTCCAACTTAATTTGGGGGTTTGGCAAATGGATTTTTTTTTTCTTTTTTATGACTAATCATAAAATCTACCCAGTGTTATTAGGGCTGGGTGATAGATGAGTGCCTGTTAATGTGATGTGGAAGTTAAAGACAGTCTTCAGGGTAGAGTGACCTAGATTAAGTGAATCTAAAGGATTGATGGCTTGTCTTTGTCATTCTGCATAGTGTAAACAGCTCAGTGTGTGTGCGTGTGCGTGCGTGTGTGTGTGTGTGTGTGTGTGTGTGTGTGTGTGCACCTGTGTGCTTGTATTCCAAGCCTATACCTAGTTGTGTCTTTCCATATCTTTTGCTTCCAAATATGTTCAAAGTAGAGTAGAAGATGCATACATACCCATGTTAAGTATGAACTAAGTATAATCTATGTGTAGGGGGCTTTGATAGCTCTCACTAGGTGAGACTGAGGTCCTGTGTTCTCCCTGTTTATTTATTCATTCACCGCTTTGTATGCCTGGCTTCTCTCTCTCTGGTCACATACTGGCTTAGTAAAGTCCAAGTGAAAGCTGCACGCTAATGTCACAAAAGAACGTGACAATGAGGAGTTGCCAGGGCCAGGGCAGACACACTGGCGAGCTTCTCTCTTGCTGTCCCTTCTGCCTACCAGGAGCATGAAATTCAGGCAGAATTCACACAGCTTTCCCACAGAATTCACACTTCCATCTTTCCCCACCAACTATTTGTTTTCTGTGCGCGGGTGTTTATGTGTCTGTTTCCTGCAGGTTTGGTGTCTGCAGTGGCCAGGAAAGGACATTAAACCCCAGAAACTGGAGCTACAGGTAGTTGTGAGCCGCCATGTAAGGTCTGGGAATCTAAGCTGGGTCCTCTGGAAGAGCAGCTACTGCTCTTAACCGCTGAGCCATCTCCCCCCACGTGTCTCCCTTCTTAACAAACTTGTTGTTGAAAAGTCACACCATGGAAATAAGGCTTTCTGAACACAGCAGGATTGATGTACGCATGAACTCTCAGAGACTGTGGCGGCATGCACAGGGCCTGAACAGGTCTGGACCAGATGGGGTCCTTGCCCTGAGGGTAGAAGTGGACGAAGTCTGCATTCCTATATTGCAGAGTTTGAAAGAAAAAAGCAGAGAGGATAATTATTCAACCATAATTGACTGCAAGCAACACTGGAAAGTCTCTTCTTAGAGACGAAGCACCCTTGGTTAGGAAACCAAAATGTGACCCTGGAGGTGAAATTGGCTTGTCACTGACCATGCTCAATGCAAACATCCTTTCGTGCCTTAGTTCCTCCCTCACTTGCTGAAGCTTGCTCCTTATCTCTTTGCTTCTAGTAGACATCAGCTCTGCCGTAGTAACTAAAACAAAACAATTCGTTGTTCTTGCTTTCATATGCCTCCCTGGGAATTCTGAGGGATTTGCTTTCTTTGGAGACCTGTGCCTGCTTCCCAAGCACTCCCAATGGTCTGCTCCTCCAGGCCTTCATCTCAGGAGTTTGCTTTTCAAGCTCCTCTCACCACATGCATTAACCTTGCCTGGGAAACGTCAGATCCATTCCCATCAGAGCCAAAAACAGTATCCAATTTTACATCCATTAGGTAATGTCTTGTGATTAAATACACACCTCAGGATGCTCTTTGCTGGGAAAGCTGTTCCCAAGGTCCCTGGAGGAGTGCTGAGGACACAATTCATCAGTAATTGTAACTCATCAGCTTTGGGGACTGTGACAGCCAGAAAGCACTTCTCATACAAGAAGGCCTCATTCCATCTCTGGGAATGTGAGTAAGAGAGGGATGTCCACAGTGAGGTGTTTTTACATCTATCATCCACTCCTCATTGATATAAAGTGAGAAAACCAACAGCAGTTGGTGGGGGTAAAGGCCAATGTTCCTTGGCAAGGAACCCGGAGGTTTGCATCATTTGTGTCCAAACTCAAGTCATTTTCTTTCATTTCTCCTTACCTTTGGTTGGTTAAATGGGAGTGGTGTGTGTGTGTGTGTGTGTGTGTGTGTGTATGTGTGTGTGTGTGTGTGTGTTTGTGTTTGGTTTGGGCTGTGCCTCACCGGCTTTGTGTTTCCTGAGCTTCCTGGATCTGTGGGTTCTGTGCTTTCATTAAAGCCTGTTGACTTTGGAACAGCCCTGCCAGTATTCCTTCCAGCATTTCTTCTGCTCCATCCTTACTTCTCCAGTCAGGGGTTGAGCTGAACATCTGTCCTGCCTTTGGAACTGCCCAGCCAGTTTGAATGTTGTTTTTATCAGTTTCTTGGTTTTCATTTACCTGCTTCTTTGTCTGAACCATTTTCTCTGCCTCCTTCAAACTTTGTGATTCTCATTTCAGATGGGTCCTGTCTGCTAATGAATCCAGCAAGGACTTGCTTCTCTCCTCTTAGTGCTTTGATTTCCATTACTTCTCTCATCCCTTCCTCTGGGTCCCCTCTCTAGTGACACTGCTTGTCTGTTCTTTCATGTTGTCCCCTGTTGGTGTGGGCAAGGAGTTCAGCAGTTGAGGTGGGAGGCAGATTCAAAGGCAGTTTCAAACTTTCAAATCTTGGTTTTTCACTCAAGCAATAGAAAAATCCCCAAAACTGGTGGGAATGCATTGGAAAGCACTTCCATTTCATTGCAAGATTAAAAACGAGTGAGCACAAGGCAGCTTACTGTGAGCAAAAGCTAGAGGGTAAACTGACCGACAGTCAACACACACAGGTAGCAATTTTCTATCTCTAACACGCACCATGGCTTCAGACTCCCAGGACAGCTCTTACTGCGCCACAAAGCCAAACCAAGGACAATAACAAAAAGGGAAATATTTATTTCTTAGCTGGCTCAAGAGAAGGCAGAGTGCCGAGTTCACTCCAATGGCACTTGGTCCTGGGCAGGGTGAAGAATTTCACTCTCCAACAAAAACTGCAGCTGACAAGGGCCTGGAGTGAATGTGCCTTTGTTGTTTTCCTGCCTGGCCTGTCCTGCCCTCCTCCCTCCATCAGATGGGCTGTCTAAGCTGAGATGTTACTGCCAGTTTCAGGTCACTCCGGGCTGTATAATGAGTTCTGAGCCAGCCTGGGCTACATCGTGGGATCTTGTCTCCAATGGTGACAACAGAAACAGAACAAAGCAAATCATGAAGTCAAATGTTAAACAGGCGGTGAGCCCAGGCTGCCCCGGCTGCCCCAGCTGTGCTGGCCCACATCACCTCCTGCATCTTTGCAGCAGCCTGGGCTCTGAACACACATGTGTGAGCTAGGCACTGAGCGTGACTTATGCCACACAGAGCCAATGGATGCTAGAACATCTCAACTCAGATTTGAGATTGTTGTGTGTTATGAATGGCAGTTTTTACTGTACTTATAAACTTTTCTCCTCTCATAGAAGCAAATTTTAATTATAAAGGAAGACTCAATATTTTCCTGCCGCCATCCCCAAACATGTATCAAATTAATTCCCCTTTGAATTATATTGTGTTATTATTTGATTTTTTTAAAAAAATTGCTGTTCGACTTACAAACTTGAGTTTCATTAAAAATTAGTCAAATGCAGGACAAGATTTCCAACAATTTCTGAAATGGCCCCACACATACTGCTTCTGTATTATATTAATAATTATATGAAACATTCTCAACATCAATGATTATATAATCAAAGTATCAATCAACTCTAATAAAAAATTGAGAATGCTGTCCATCCCTCAGCATCAAATATTCAGCTAAGAGTGAGTTTTCTGTGTAAAGATAAAGGAGAATAGCACTCTCATTGATGCAGGGAACCGGGACAATCACCATTATAAGATGGCGCCGACTTCCTTGCATTCTGAAGATTTATAACTTATAAGACAATGCTTTCGATGAAATACGCGCCTCAGCTTTGCGCATGCACAAGCTATATATTGGTCCCTAGCCAATCCTGTGGTGCCTGGTGGTGGCAAGCTAATTTCAGCCAGTCAAGGAGCGATCCGTGCCTCTTTTCCCTATATAAACAGCTGTTTTTAGTGCTCGGGGCCCCTCGCTTCCAGCTCTCCCTTAATCAAAAGGCTCTCCAATAAAGTGTGATTTGAGAAGAATCCTTGAGTGGTGGTCGTTCTTTCTCGCTGGTCAAGAAGATCGCCGCACATTGGCTTGAAGATTTCTTTCATCTTTAATAAATGATAAAGTTATATACAGACTGAAATGTCATTATGCTCCATTATGCTTGATTTGTGCATGGGTTTACACATCTAGGTTTTCGTACACATTTCTCAGATGAGAAAGAATTGTGAGCCAAGAAAGTCGAAGAAGTCCCCTGCTGGGGGGCGGGGTGTTCATTCATAACCTTAGAGCACACCCCCAAAGACCAGAGCACTTCTCCAGTTCTCCAGTCATACTGCATTGCGCAGGACTGCCCTTAACACAGTGTTTAACATGACTATTTAAAATTCCCTAATGACTCCAATACCAGTCTCATATCTCATGCTTCTAATGCTTGGAATTTTCTCTTCAGACTGTTGGTTTTGTTTTTTCTCAGCTTTTGGAGAGAATAGTAACACCTCTTTGGAAGTCAGACACATGACACTGTGTTGGTAACGGGAACGAAGGTAGAGAGGCCTTTAGGTGAGCATGGATGAGCAAGCAGCCTTCCAGAGGTGTGCTGTAGTTAGGGTTTGCTGAAGTGGCCAGTGCCAGAGACTCCTCGACTGTCCTCCTCTGTGCCCCACTTGGCTCTGGGCTTTCCTGAGCCCTCTGCTCAGGGCCCGGCCCGATGTATTGTTGGTTCCACACTGGACACTAGTTGATCTGAGGGTGAAGTGCAGGGAGAAGGAGCATCCTGTGAGCCCAGGTTAGATCTCCTATGACTCGGGGTCTTGGATTGATTTCCATTTCTCTATTGTATCTCCACATACACTAGTGGTATCTGCCCCACAACATCTCCTGCTTTCCTGGCTGTAGCTTTCCCAGTCTGTTTTGCCGAAGCCATACTCCATATTGGCAGTGTTTTTGTCTGTAATTAGACAGAAAGTTTGGCAGGAGCCTATGGTAGCCATAGGTCTCTGCTCCAGACGTGTTTTGCACAGAGAGATTCTTCTCCCCTCCATGTCAGAGGCTGGGACATCTACCAGACCTTCATTGGGAAAACACAAGAGGGGATCCCCTGGGACCATGGACTCTGCATTTTCTTGGTCTTGCGTTGGTCCGTGCTCAATGCTGACCAAAGTTTCCATGGGGCAATCTTAGCTCTCTATGGTCTAGCATCCAGTGCCGCAGATAAGCAGACCCAGGCTGTCCCCTTGGATAAAGAGTTGTCGTAGTTTGCCCTGAAACTTCAGGGGTTTCTTTTTGTTGTTGTTGTTTTGTTTTTACATGTCCAAAAAATGTCAATAATTGTTTGAGAAAGTCTTCTTCCTGATGTTGTAGCTGTAGAACGCTGGTGTCTAAACTCCTTACAGACTGGGTTTGAGAGCAGGAGGCCCAAGCCGCCCTGTACCTGAGGGGCCTTCCGTGAGTTCCATGGCAGAAGAAGAAGAGGCTGTGTACCTGTGTTTTATGGAGGAAAGCTGGCAGCTGGACAGCTGTGAGCAGTAGAGTTTGGGCTTCTCACGCCGCCCACAGACAAGGCCCTTCTGCTGGAGTTCTCTCTCACCTGGAAATCACGTGTGTTCCCGAGGAAGGTGGCAGGAAAGGACCTCAAAGGCTATGACAGTCAGTCAACTTTGTCTTGTGTTCTGGTCAGTCATAGAGCTACATGGAAATCCATGGAACTACTGAGCTGGAAGATTCTAGGACCCCCTTCCTGTTTTAGGGGGTAGGGTCTCAGGTAGCACTGACTGGCTTTGAACTCTATGAACCTGAGGCTGACCTTGAACTCCTAGTACTTCTGCCTCCAATTCCCCAGTGCTGGAACTCCAGAAGTGTATCACCATGCCTGGCTTTCCTGAAGCCTTTTAATAGAAATGCAGGAACTAAGCCATGCACCAGAGAACCTGCTTCAAAGCCACAGCTAACTCTCGATTGGAGTGGGGTATGTTCTACTTTTATCAAGGCCTTTTGCTTTTATTCTAAGTTTATTTTTATTTTTATTCTTTTATATTCCTTAGAGATTAAGTCTTCTCTGACTCTGTGCCTGTGTGTGTGTGTGTGTGTGTGTGTGTGTGTGTGCATATGTGTGTGTGTGCATGTGTGCGTGCGTATGTTATTTACTCTTTAGAAACGGAAACTGGCCATTGATGTTGTCATTTAACTCATATAAAAGTGAAAAATAAATTCGGAAGGAAAGGAAGGGGAAAGGGAAGAAATGAAAGAGAGTAAAGAGAAAACAATGTGAGAACAGGAAAGTAAGCCGCCAACCTTGCATATGTCCTCCTGACCTCATCACCCGGCCCTCTGTGAACTTGTCAAAACAATGGGCACATCATAGACCTGCCGCCACCTCCATCGCATCGGCATTCTGTGATACCGTGTCAGGAAGAGAAACGAGGAAGGCATTCATGCTCCCCTTGTTCCTTGGTAAAGGACGAGGAAGATTTGGGTGACACAGATGGACAAAAAAAAAAGGACATCTAACCTGTGTCATGGGAAAAGACTGACTCACGATGAGATGCCTCCGCGCGAGTCATCTGAGGATACCTTCCCAAGAGATGTTTTTGCTTTGTTTGCCTAAAATATTATACAGCTTTTGTCACATGCTTGGCTTTCTTGAGTCTTAGCTGTCCAAGTGGGAAGGGACCTGAGAATCTGCGACAGTCTTCATGCTGTACTGATCCTCTCAGTCCCCGGCATCCAGCTGGCCCCGTCTGCGTCTAAGGGAAACTTCTAAGGGAAACCTATTTTACAGTAGACCACAACTTGGACTCCCTTGTCGAACTGAGTGCCATGAATTAGTTTTCCTTATTGCACAAAATACACACATACATATATAATACATACATCATATATAACATAGATATATACATAGATAGACACATACATAGATACATACATACACAGACACACAGACACACTTGAAAACTGAGATTCTAATTTTGTACCAGTTTGCTAGTTTTTGTGGCAAGAGATATTAGAATTCTGGCAATACGCTCTTTTATTTCTATGACTCTCAAAATATGAGCCAAAGTGTCCAAAATCAGTGCTTTGAGTTTAGTAAAGCTGGCTATAAATAAAGCTGATGTGACAGAAGCTTGGAATATAGAAATGTCTATTTCCACCCCAAAGCATGAATGAAAAATGGTCCCTGTGGGGATTAAGGATCATTTTCTCATCTGTAATGGTAAATGGTTCTTAACTGGAGAAAGTCGTGAATTATAGCAAAGGCAACATTTCCAGTTCCAACTATTAAATTTACATGAAAGTGGCAGCTGTGAGTGCAGTGGCCCTGACCCAGGGTGGGTGAATTTGGAGAGGCCCTGTGGGTTCCCAAGACCACAGGTGGCACCAACCTGTATATAATGTGTGTATCATAGCATGTGTGTGTGTGTTGTGTGTATGTACATACTATGTTTCTCCCCATATACAAATACCTGTGATAAGAGCACAGTTAACAATGAAGTAGAATGATGGCTACACTGTATTGAAATGAAAGTCATGTGAAAATGGACTCCCTTCTGTCTCTTGTATATAAGTGTACTGTACTTATTACACTTCCTGTGATGATGTGAAGTGATATTTAAACACTACGGATTCTCCTTGTCAGCCTCGAATCCCCAGCATGTCTGATCATGTGGAGCTATGAAGCAATAAAATTAGAGAATCCTGAGTGCAGATATTGCCATATCAGGAAATTGATCTGAAGTCTAAGATAGGGGGACAAGTCAGGTCATACAAGTGCCATGGATGTACAGATAAAGAAATGTAGTGGTTTGAAAGAAAATGGCCTTCAAAGGGAGTGGCACGATTAGGAGGTGTGGCCTTGTCGGAAGAAGTGTGTCATTGTGGGGTGGGCTTAGGGTCTCTTCTTCTCAAGCTTCCCTCAGTGTGACAGTCTGTTGACACCCTGCTGCCTGCAAGATGTAGCACTCTCAGCTACTCCAGCACCCTCTCTGTCTGCAGGCCGCCATGCTCCCCATCATGATGATAATGGATTGAGCCTTAGAAACTGGAAGCGAGCCCCTCAATTAAATGTTTTCCTTATAAGAGTTGCCATGGTCATGGTGTCTCTTCACAGCAATAAAAACCCTAACAAAGGCAGGTCTCATTCTTGGCTGGAAGGCATAGAGAGATGTCATCCCACTACTCAGACAGTGTGCAATTTGAAACTTACAAATGGTTTGTTTCTGGACCTTTCCAGAACTACCAGACTACAGTTGATGGCAGGTGATTGAAGCCTTGGAAGGTGAGCCTGTGGGTACAGGAACCTGCTGTGTATTTAGAGGAAGCTTATTGCATGACACATCAGAGAAAGTTGACATCATACTAACTTGTGGCAGCTGAAGTGAGTTAATTTAGTTTTACTTAAGTTAATATTTACCTTTGCAGAAAGCCATTCAACCTAAAACTAGACACACACACACACACACACACACACACACGCACACGCACACGCACACGCACACGCACACGCACACGCACACATACACACACATATATACATATATGCATGCTGTGGAATAATCCTCTTGTACATTGTAAAGATCTGTCACTGTAATTGGCTTAATAAAATGCTGACTGGCCAGTATCCAGGCAGGAAGTATAGGCAGGGCAACCAAACTAAGAATAATGGGAAGGAGAAGGAGAAAGGCAGAGTCAGAGAGGAGTTGCTGGCAGACACAGAGAAAGCAAGATGGGCATGCTGTCCTGAGAAAAGGTACCAAGCCACATGGCAAAGCATAGATAAGAAATAGGAGTTAATTTAAGTGTAAGAATTAGCTAGTAATGAGCCTGAGCTATTGGCCAGGCATTTATAAATAATATTAAGCCTCTGAGTGGTTATTTGGGAATGGGCAGCAGGAGAGAAGTGTCTGTTTACATATGTATATACATATATATGAAAAAATAAAGGTGTGGAAATTTTTGTTGGTATGAAACAAGGTTTGGGGAAGCCATTTTCTATTCTTGGCCAAATTCTGGCCCCACCAGAGAAGGAGATGTGTGCAAGAGGAGAAGGTGTGTAAGAAAAGAGTCAGTTGGAAATGGTGCTGGGAAGACTGGCAGAGGCTCCTGACCACTCTGAAACAGGACCAGAGGGATACACACAACAGCAGCAGAGACAGGTGTGAGGGCCAGGCTCCAGTAGGCAGCAGGGAATGCATGGGGAGTTCTGTGTCTAGAGAGAAGTACCTTCCCTGTGTCTGTACAGAAAACGCGAACACAAAACACATATGAGAGATCTGAGGAAAGGGAAGAAAGGTTAATTTATATTATAAATGGTAAGAAATGCAGGCACAGTGGGAGGAAACACCCTCAGGTGTACCACAGAATCTCTGAGTTTATTTATTTTTAAAATGAAAATATTGAGTCAAATTTGTTAAAATATTAAGTACAGTATGAATAATAATTTCCTAATGATGATTTGTATTGAAAGTACAATTTGTCAAAAAAAGATGTCTAAAAGTGACATACTTGAGAAAAATAATGATTATGTAACTAAAGATAGCAATTACTATCTGAGACAAAAACAGGTTCCACCCACCTACCACAGCTATCGCCATAGAGACTTGTCTCTCCGAAGCCTGATTTATTCCCCTGAACTCATCTTTGATTGAAGAAAGTTAGAGCTGCTGGTTTTTTAGTGAGATATTTGCTTAATAAACCAGCGCTAGAACTATCAGGAGCATTACAACAAAATCTAATCAAATTCAATTGAGCTGTTTTATCTCTTGTTTTTTTACTGTGGGGATTTAAGGTATATGACTTGCCTTTAAATACATATACATAGTAAAATTCTTACTACGGTAAGATTTAACACATCTGTCATCTCACAGTTATTGTTGGTAGAAAGAGATAATAAAATCTCTCTCAGTGCACTTCTTAGGTACAGTGCATTGTGGCTGTGTATGTGTATCGTTAATAATCACTAAAATAACCCAGAAACCCAATGTTCTCATCCTGTACATTGCATCTCTGGATCTCCCATGCCATTGGACCTTCCTGATACCCTCTTTAATATTTCCTTAGCTGACGAATTCCAAGACCAAGTGTCACTTGCTTGAACTGATCAGAGATGGGCCTTTGCGATCATGCCCCACCAATTTGTAAGAACAGTTTTATTGTTTAATTCTAACCTCTGAGTATTTTGCAGGCTTGGATAAGCATCAGGAAGATGTATAGACACAGCCAAAGGGGTGAGGTCAATCTACACACCATGCAAGGGCAGGAAAAACTACAAAACACGTGACACCCAACCAGGTGAAGAGAAAAACCCACCTCACCCTGTACCTGTAAATTTTAAACAATGGCTGCAGAATTTGAATGACCACACCCTGTTGTGTGGGAAAAGACACTTCCAGAAGGAATGTAGTTATTGAATGAAAATTCCAGTGCCCAGGATGGGCCACCGTCTTCTGAATCATTGATCAGAGATGTCTGTGATCTACATCCCCCACAATACAGACTACTGCCACTGCTGTTGGTAGCACACCAGAACAGCAGGGTAAGATGGTATTGCTGAGAACACCATGCACTCTTTTATTGCTGGACATGAATAAATGAAGCAAGGACTGAGCTGGAAGCTTTTCCCATGTCGGCTCGCTTTCTAGTGCCAGAAGCATATAGGCTGCCCTGGAAGAACTGGCACCAACATTCCTGCTTGGTTATGGACTCTGAGGTCACTACCAACATGTCAGGCAGGATATGCCCACTGCTGTAAGAGCGGCACAACCAATAAAGGTGAAACCAACAGTTGTCCCATTAGACTTCACGGCTTCCCAAGAGAGAACCCAGGCCTCTGGACAAACACCTGTGACTATGAAGTTGATACACCCTATCACTATTTCTTTCTTAAATAGGTGTGTTGTGCCCACCAAATTGTCTCTTAAACCTTTGTGTTTGGTCCCATGGCCCTTGTTGGTCTTGTTCGGGGAAGCGCTACTCCATGGGAGTAAACACGATGTGGTAGTTACTATGGAAACTCACAGGTGATCAGAATGCTGAGGATGTTGCTGTGATACAGTCCTAAATAGGAGAAAATAATCACATCTCTATATAACTCCTTCCCAGGTTCAGGAAACACTGCGGGGGCGTGGGGGGGGGGAAGGAGTAGGAAAAAAGTAAGGAAGAGCTGATGGAGGAACTCGAGGGGAGATATAACTGAGCAGTTGTGGTGACCTGCACACGACCCTCCAAGACTGGGTCTGCTGAGACACCTCATGGAATGTGGGGGCAGGTCATAAGGCTTACGATGGGGTTCACAAGGTCCTGCCCTTCCCAGGGGTACATAAGTGGCTAACAATTGCTGAGAAGAGGGGTGGAGTTCCATGGTGAAGCCTCTGTGGGTTGCACATGTTCCTTCAAGAAGCCCCCTACACAAATTCCTATAGCAACCCCAGTTAAATTCGCTGGTTCAGCAAGTTAGGTTTGAGTGACATTGTTTCTTCAGTCTGGATCTGGGATGAATGGATATCTGCTTATGCACCCCCTGCCCCAGAGGCACACATCAGCATGCTAATTCTATTTTCATATTTTGAGCAGCCTCCAGACTGCTTTAACTTAGATTTCCACCATCATACAAGAGTCATCCCCCAAACCCTGTCCTTGTATCTTTACCAGCGACTTTTTTTATAACAGCCATTTTAATGTGATATTTCAGTGTGGTTTTGTTGGTATTTCCCTGGTGGCTGTTTTAATGTCTTCACTGGAGAAATATTTGCTTAGGTAAATTGCCCAATATTATTTAAGTTATTCACTTATTTTTTGCTCTTTTGTTGTATGTATATATTTGAATGCCTTGTCAGACACGTGGCTCAGACTTATAATTTGCAAATGTTTTCCCCAATCCGCAGGCCGCATGCCTTTTTGTTTTGTTGACTTTTTTCCTTTGTTGGGTATAAGCTTTCAGTGTGATGCAGTCTTGCTGGCTGATTTTTGTTTTTGTCATGGGTATAAATTGATTTTGAATGAGATTTCACCTCAGAGGTCTCAAAAGAAACTTCCTGCCTTCAGAGGCACATGGAAAAGAAAGTCCTCAGTAGTCTCTGAAGAAACACTTCTTGATTTGAAACAGGACTGAGGGCGAGCATCTCGTGGACATTCTACTTTACTCTGTTTTCTTTGTGACGACGTCAAAGCTGAAGTCATCTCATCGTTTACTAACTTCAGTGAGGACTCCCCAAATGAGTTATTCAACTCCCACAGCATACACAGACTCTAATGGGTGCTTGTTCCCTCAGTCCAGCTCATGGGAAAGCAGAAAGGTTGACACTGACCAGCTTGGAGATGCCTTGGGCAAGGAAGGATGATGTGGAAAAACATCACTCTGACTTCTCACAGGGAAATTTGGAATGAAGAGAGAAGACGGCATTGGGAACACAGAACATGGTCTTCCCCCTCCTTCCCAGGGATCAGAGGGGTCAGCCCTAGAGGCTGGGATACTTCCTACAAGCTGAGGCCTTAGAGACCTGAGAACTAGGGACTGAGGAACTGAAAGGTGGAGATGTGGTGTTTGTCAGGATAGAGGGGGTGAGTCTCCCCGGGAAGTGAAAGCGATGGGAAGGGTTGATAAGGTTGGGGATAGGTAACAGCACCCAGAAGTTACAGGGAAAATGTTGCACCTCACAAGCTCTTGCATCACAGCACAGAGAGCAGACATAATAAAAGCAGGGTTTTGTTTGTTTCTTTGTTTTTGTTTTTGTTTTTTTTTTAGCTGGGGAAATCAGATCTATTCTAGAAAGCTAGGCTGAATGTGACAGAGAAGGAGAAGAGATTCCATTGACACCACAGTGGGCCGTTTGTTTGCCCACGGACCTGAGTGGGGAGACCGAAGGGCTAAATTTGATCCCATCCATGGCTATACTGAATGCTTGGCGTGGCTCCAAGGCTTTTCTCGTTAGTGGCTCCAGCACAGTGTTTGTTTGGCAAAACTAGAGGAGTGTGGGGACAAGGCAGAAGGAGGAGGGGTCCCTAAAGACTGAATGTCCACTGCATGGATTCAAACTCATCAATGCGCTGCTTGGTATTGCCCTGCCCGACCGATCTGGCACTGGTTCTTGTGTTTGTCGCGTCCCACTCGCATGCTCTCAGCGTGGAACATGCCATTGGCGGTCTTCTTGGACTCATCTCGGGCATTGGCAGCTCTGAAGTAAGGGCCTTAAGATACTTGGGCACACGCTCATTCTCCTCTCTCTGACTCAGTGGTACGTTCCTCTTCACTGTGGTCCTTGGCCATAGCATCAGCCTGTGACAGGTCAGCCCTGGCCTCTGCCCTGTCCTCATCCTGCTCTAGGTTTGATTTACAAGGGCAGCAGAGAATAGCAATGCACTTAGCAGCCATGTTTGAAGAAATGGGCAGCGGCTGCCAAGACAGCTCAGTGGTTAATGCACTCGCTTTCCTTACAGAGAACCATTTGGTTCCCAGAACCCATATCAGGCAGTTCACAGCCACCCATCGCTGGCTCCAGTGCACCTAATGCCTCTTCTGGTATCCATGGGCATTTGCATGCACATATTAACACACAGACACACTTATAAACAAAACCAAATCTTTAAAAAGTGTGAAAAAAATAAATGAAGATTTTACAACGTGTCTACAGGATAGGCTTGAATAATAATGGAAGGCTATTTGTTCATGAATAGAATAGCCCAATGCTATAAATCTGTCCGTTTACCTGAATTAATTTTAACTTAATCCAACCATAAAAGTGTCACTTAACTTTAGCAACTGAAACACACACACACACACACACACACACACAACACAAACCACAGAATTTTTTTTTGTCTTTGCATTAGTCAATTGTCACTAAAATTCATATGGATTATTAACTAAGGAAATTCTGAAAAGGAAGGTGAGTACAGTTTGAAGCTTCTGCAATCAAACCAATGTGTAAACATTGCATTCATCCACCAAGCCACAATGCAGAATAGAAAGTAGCTCTGAATCTATGGAACCTTTGAAACAGACCTATGTGTGTGAAAACTTTGAGCATGCCTCTGTTATTATATACTGCATCAGTTTGAACACATTAATAATAAGAGGGTCACCAATAATGTGTCAGTATCGCATTAAGGAATAGATGAACAGTTTCACTTGGTGTAATTAACCAAGAGGGAGCCCAGATGTGAGGTATTTACTTCTCTCTCCCTGTTTCTTTCATCATCCTGTCCGTCTGTCGGTTGTATGAGTCTGAATCGGTGCCTGCCTGAATACTGACTTGTGAATTTGTGTGTGTGTGTGTGTGTGTGTGTGTGTGTGTGTGTGTGTGTCCCTAACAAAGAACTTCGCTCTCCCTTGTATTGAAAAGCACTGAAATTATCACATGGGGAGGGAATGAGGGATACTTCAAAGAGTTTACAAGAAATAAAGTCCCTGACTCCCACTGACCAGATAACAAACAGTATTACAAACATCATTGTTTATCAAGTAATATCTGTTTTGTCTTAAACATTTATGGTGGATATTCATTTTATAAGGTGGCTTTTGTCGGATTTTCTGTTTTCAGCCAATGATTATCATAACACACATACGTCCACATGCTCACTACTCACAGGTCAGGGGCATAAGATTACATGACATAAGATCAAAGCTTTACATTAACTTAGGATGTAGAAGTTGATTACATGGGAAATCCAAGGATAGCAAGGTCAGTTGCCACATTGTTCTCTTAAAGGCGAGTTAAGCGAACAGGCTGAGCACACATCCGGCAGCAGTCTTAAGCCTAAGTGACCACAAGGTGTATTTAATACCTGTCTGTGAGGTCCAACAAAAGCCCCAGTTTCTTCGACTCTAAGAGATCCTTTCATAATAAACACATTCCCACAATGCATAAACTTCCATCTGGGAGTTGGGAGATTGGGGCAAGGATTGAGGAAACCATGACTCCCCCTGAGTCGCTGGGGACGTTATGAACTTTCTTGTAAATGATGTTGGAGAGACTAGATTCATTTTCTTGAGGATAAAATTGGATTCACACTTCACACTATACTTATGAAGAAACCCTGGAAGATCTGATCTCTAAATGTAAAACCGAAGCCAGGTAAGTATTTAAATAGAACGTAACCTTCAAAGAGAAACCACGCTGAGACCAAAGACAACAAGACGGAAGAACTGGGAGGAAGTTCCGTTCTGTGTGTGCATTTTGATAGAATAAATAGAATGGAAACATAATCTAAAGCAAAAGAGCATATCCCCCCCCATGAATTTAAATTAAAATACTTTATTTTCAGCTAAATATAAGCATAGATCCCCACCTCTGCAAAACCTCGAGGGATTTATAAATCTCAAAGCAAATGCCTACACTCCAAGGGTTAGGGCAGAAAAGTGAATTTACTTACAATTTAAGAAAAATAATCCTCATTTCAAACTTGTCCATCGCAATGCATATCAGACTTAAACAAAAGTAGCATTTGCAAAGACTTAAGGAAGAAAGGTTGGACCTAGGAATCAAAATAAATCTCATTCATTTAAAAAAGGTAATGGTAAATAGTTAAGACTCTAGAAAATCACTGATTTCCATGCCATTGCAAGGGGGAAATTGAATATATATTAAATACATATTAAAACAAAAAAGAACATAAAATTGTGGAAGATTAGGTAAAATAATTAGGTACATTTAGTAATAATGATTATCTAAAACCATAAGGTATCTGTATTTAGATGTTTTTCAAGTTGAAAAGTGTTCTCTCTGCCTCTTTCTTGATCTTGCCCCCATCCCACACACACTCACACTTTCACTCACATTTAAGTTCACATCATTATAACCAAAGTCAGATTGAGGAGACAGGCAAGGGTGCCAAGCTGCCAATGTTCTATCTTGCGTAAAGTGCATCAAGAAGAACTGCACGTATTTTGGAAATAGTAACTATTGAGTTACGGGCATGTTTAGGATTTAAAGAAAAATGATCAGGCAATTGGAAACAAAATATATGCCTTTTTGGAGGTAAAAAGACAATAAAAGCAGTCAAAATGATTATACACTCAGCAAAAAGCAGGAACATTGAGATACAAATGTCACCTCTGTAAAGCCTATTGACTTCCTCACCTGTAAGACGTGGATGTAATGAATCAAATTCACAAACTAGCTTTAAGGAGTAATAATATAATACTCCAAAGTATTTGGTATTTAGGTATTCCTATATAACAAAGCTTAAATATTTATTAAATTGATTAAGGTACAAAATTATAGATTTAAATGACTGTGAAATGAATAAAATATTTAAA